>NC_056455.1:8624682-8642182 GCF_018296145.1 Oncorhynchus tshawytscha
GTCGGGCTGTATCACCGCCTGGTACGGCAACTGCTCCGCCCACAACCGTAAGGCTCTCCAGAGGGTAGTGAGGTCTGCACAACGCATCACCGGGGGCAAACTACCTGTCCTCCAGGACACCTACACCACCCGATGTCACAGGAAGGCCATAAAGATCATCAAGGACAACAACCACCCGAGCCACTGCCTGTTCACCCCGCTATCATCCAGAAGGCGAGGTCAGTACAGGTGCATCAAAGCTAGCCACCACTAACATTGAGTGGCTGCTGCCAACACACTGACTCAACTCCAGCCACTTTAATAATGGAAATTGATGGGAATTGATGTAAAACATATCACTAGCCACTTTAAACAATGCTACTTAATATGTTTTCATACCCTACATTATTCATCTCATATGTATACGTATATACTGTACTCTATATCATCTACTGCATCCTTATGTAATACATGTATCACTAGCTACTTTAAACTATGCCACTTTGTTTACATACTCATCTCATGTGTATATACTGTACTCGATACCATCTACTGCATCTTGCCTATGCCGCTCTGTACCATCACTCATTCATATATCTTTATGTAAATATTCTTTATCCCTTCACACTTGTGTGTATAAGGTAGTAGTTTTGGAATTGTTAGTTAGATTACTTGTTGGTTATTACTGCATTGTCGGAACTAGAAGCACAAGCATTTCGCTACACTCGCATTAACATCTGCTAACCATGTGTATGGGACAAATACATTTGATTTGATTTGATTTGATCGCATGTTACACTAACACACAATCCAAGTCAAACCTCATTTCCACAAGTTATTCTGGAGTAGAAATTCTAGGAATTTAGACATTCAAAAAAGTATTCTTACCCATCATTCCAGTGTGGTTTGAGATGTTTTTTTGTGAGTTCCATGACCCCATCAAACCACTGCCAGAACGTGAAATTCCTGCCAGGCAGACTCTCCTGTAGGTTAGAGGGATTGGGACATTGAGTTTGATACAGTCGATAAACCATTTGTTGTTTACCTCCCCTCACACATACAGAGTAGAGTAGGGTAGAGGAGTAGCAATTACAATAGACAGTCAGTCAGTGAGAGATATTTCCCAGAGTTCAGCTGACATCCATCCATCCAGTTCAGATCAGTATGACTGTTGCAGCAATGCAGAGTCCACTGGGTTATTGTGTTTGTGGGGAGAGAGAGTTTATAAGTATGGGTGTGTGTGCGTGTGCATACATGTGTGTATCAGTGAGTGAGTTGCATGTTCATGTTCCTGTTTCTAGGACCTCTCTCTCTCTCTCTAATGAGTCTGATGCTCTGTGGTGAATGAGGTCTGAATGTGAGTGTGCTCTCTGTCATCAGTGGCTGGTTAGAGGGAGCCAATGAGGACTGGGGCTGAATTAGTCCTTCCTGTCTGGACAAACAGGCCCATTAACCAGGCCTGAGGACCTCACAGCCAGCCAACTAGAGCTCATCAGATTAAATGGCACCCTATTCTCTACCTAGTGCACTACCTTTGACCAGGGCCCAGTGAACTATGTAGGGAATATGGTACCATTAGGGACACACCTTAGAGAGAAACACATTAGAGACTCGCTCAGCCCAAGGAGAGCAGATTAGAATGTATTTTTTATTTAACCAGGCAAGTCAGTTTAGAACAAATTGACGGCCGAGGAACAGTGGGTTAACTGCCTTGTTCAGGGGCAGAACGACACATTTTTACCTTGTCAGCTCGGGGATTCAACCTAGCAACCTTTCTGTTACTGGCCCAACGCTCTAACCACTAGACTACCTGCCGCCCCCAATGCAGATATAGTGGAATATATTGCTCTGAACACGGGAAGGAACACCAAAGAGGTAAACTGTGTCTGCAGTGGCACATCCTCACATCTAAAACAAATATACACCAGCCAGGCATGGTAAAAACAATAGGTTCTCTCTGAGTATGAAAGAGATGATATCACCCCTCTGCAACAACTTGTTCCTAATGCAGAGGTCAGGTTTTGTAGTCATGGGCTGTGTCCCACATGGCACCCTACTCACTACAAAGTGCACTACTTTTGATCAGTGCCCATGGGGTTCTTGTCAAAAGATGGGCCCTGGTCAAAAGGAGTGCACCACATAGGAAACATGGTGCCATTTGAGGCCCACCCTGGTCTTACCCTGTTGAACTGGGACCAGGTCATGGTCATGCCGCGGTAGTCGTCAGGGTTGATGCTGGTGCTACTGAAGGCTTTCTGGGCCAGGAAGACCAGGTTCTCCTCTGAGAGGCCACGGTTACTCTGCACCTCCGCCTTGTACTTCATGTTGAGGGCCTCACACAGCTGGGGCCACAGCACCTTGTCAGGCACTATGAAGGGCACCCGACCCTGGGGAGGAGGAGAGGAGAGATGGTTAAGGCCCCTAAACAAGGGCAATGCTAGAGTGTCCATCAAGAGAAAAAACAAACAATGTAAAGTGTTAAAGACATCATCACACACGCACATACACACAACATGATGATCACACTGAACTTACGGGTTCGGCAAAAGCGTTGTCCCACAGCACTGTTGCCGTGGCGTTATTGTCTTGGCTACCGTGGACGATCACCACCACAGGAAGTGATAACGTCTGACAGAGAGAGAGAGAGAGAGAGAGAGAGAGGGAGGGAAGGAAGGAAGGAAGAAAAAGTTCAGGTTCATTACAAACACAATGATGTATATGTGTATCAAATACAGTATATATAAGGCAACTCATGTAAAACATGTTTTTTAACCTACTGTATAGCACTTTCTGTTCCAACCAAAAAATCCATATAATTCAGAGAAATACATGAACAAATGTGTTAAGGCAGTAGGGGAGCAAATATGTTCCCTGTACCATTGACAATGTGAAGGTCATTTTTCTTGTGTGACATAGCTTTAACAATGATTACTACTTCTAATATGGTCACTGAAGGAGCAGGGTAAGGAACATGGTGTATTGACGGAGCCTCCCTCTGCGCGTCGACGACAACTGGATGCATCTGGTCTTCAGGGGGAAAGGAAAGAGAGCCTGTGACGTGACTTTAAACAAGGCGACACTCCGTCTTAGCTCCTCCTCCACATTTACCGGATTGGTTGAACAGTGGAGAAGAGAACCTCCCCCGACAGTTTTTTCTTCTCGTCAGGACCAGAAAGAAAGAAAGGCTGCTGAGGCGCTATAGGTTAGACTAGAGTCAACAGCTCACCTTGGGCTAGTCCACCACTCTGCTCATCTCTTCTTAAGCCTGTGTGTGCTGTATTGATAAGAGTTGGCAAAACAGCACAAACAGATCTGGGACCAGGTTATCAGTTCTTACCTTAACCTGAAAAACCAGCTCATTACCCCCGACGCTGAACTGAGACTCAAACAGAATGGTAAACTTCTCCTCTGTCACAGACTCCGCCCCTCGCCGGTCCGAGCGCTTGATCCTTTTCAAAGACTACATGAGAGATGAGGCGGGGTCGGAGAGGAGGATCATGAGAGGACAGCAGCACAGCACAAAAACATCTTCTAGACTGTTCACTTTGAGGAGCTGTTCTCTGATCAAACACACACATACATGATTCCCTTTCATTTCAGCAGATTTGAAGGGATACTTCTGGATTTTGGCAATGAGGCCCTTTGTCTACTTCCGCAGAGTCAGAGGAACTCATGGGTACCATCTTTATGTCCCTGTGTCCAGTATGTAGGAAGTTAGGGGTAGTTTCGCAAGCCATTGCATATTCACTAGCATTCTGTCTTTAACTTCCTTCCTTCTGGAAATAGAGACATAAAAATGGTATCCACAAGTTCATTGCCAAAATCCCGAAGTATCCATTTAAGCCCAAGTTTACATGTAAATGATTAATGGAGGACCCTAGGGAACTCAAAACAGCATGTGGGCTGAGTAACATGCGATCTGTATGAGTATGAACATAGAATGAGAATGCAGAATCTCCAAAAGCCTCTTGGATTCCAGTCTAGCTGGGGTTTGTCTCTGAAGAGAATCTTCTCTAGGTGTGGTATTACAGTCTGAGACTCCCTGGTCCCGTCCATCCTCACCATGTTCCTGAAGTTGGCGCTGAGTGTTCCTGTGGCCTGGTGGTACTCCATCACACAGTTGTTGTTAAGGATCTCTCCACTGCTGTCACTGGGGGAGGGGGAAGGAAGATGGAGGAGGAAGAGGAGAGGTAGATGCTTCAGCAGATGTATTAATCATAGAGTCATGAAACTTCCACAGAACATGAAGGGGAATGACTCATTTCAATTTATGTGAGACAAGTTTTTTTCAGGATGCCAATGCTGACAATCTTGCGAAATGCTACCCAAATTTAGGCTAACACGGCTATTCTTTTAGTACTAGGAAGGAAAATGTATACACTAACTACTTTAGGGTTCTATTAGGTGTGTAGAACGTGGGATGTGGATGTGTAAATGTGGAATCTCCACTTGCTCCATAGATTCCACTGTGGCAGTAGATATCAGTGATGAGGGGGCTCTATGCTGTGACTTACTTCCTGGTGTTCTCATTCTTGAGCAAGGCCTTCGCCTGCTGTTCACTGATGATGGTGGCCTTGACCTGCGGGGGGTTCATGTGCACATTGAGCTTTCCACCCACTAGGAGGCGCACTGTGGCGGCAAACTTGGTCTGGGTCTTCAGCACCTGGGGAGGCTGCTTCTCTATGATAAAGGTGCTAGAGAGAGAGAGAGAGAGAGAGAGAGAGAGAGAGAGAGAGAGAGAGAGAGAGAGAGAGAGAGAGAGAGAGAAAAAACAGACAGACAGACAGACTAGAGTCAGAGGAAAGTGTAGAGGGTTGCTTTAAAGGGATAATGCAACATTTTAGCTTGAACTCATGTATACTATTTGCATGTCTTTGCATGCAGTTTGAAGGAAGATTCTGGAGCAACTGCTAACTAGCGTTAGCCCAATGACAAAGTCTACAGGAACAACTAGCTTGCTAGTTAGCAATGGCCCCAGAAACTAACTTCAACTTCCTTCAAACTGCACACAGAGTCATACAGATGGTATCCATGAGTTCATCTGACTCTTGGTTAGTAGAAAAAGGGCTTGATTGAAAACATTTAGCACTATCTCTTTAACTGACAGATCACCACAGGGAATTCTGCTCATCACACACTGCTGCCTATTACGTCTATTTGACCTGCTTTTGAAAGTTACATAGTACGCAAGCTGTCAGCTCTCGATGCTCCCACACGTAAACACACACAGACAGACAAACGCTACACACAGGCAGCGTGATGCTCATTCATTCAGGCAGCTAGGTCTTTTTAGTAGAGTACGCTGTTTGTGTTTTAGGCTTGGCTGACCATACTCAATATTCTCATCTCTGTGAGCAGGCAGTGATGAGATGCCCTCCCTCCCTCCCTAGCCTCCCTCCCAGGCGCCTGCTAGAGGTTTAGGGGGAACAGTAGAGAGGATGTGGGTGTGGTTTCACTGGAGAGCAGGAAAGAGCGAATTAAGAGGAGAGGAAACACCAGTGCGGTAGTATGGACTTTAAAATAATTGTTTTTACGCTCTCAATGCTCCCCTGACTGCGGCCTAACGGACATCGTTCTGACAATGACACAGCTTCTCAGTGCATTATGGGTCTCTGTGTGGACCACAGTGCATTATGGGTCTCTGTGGGGATCACAGCTGGAATAGGGAGAGAGCAGAGGGTTCTGGGAGCACTCAGAAGACTTCCTGATCCAGTCAGTGAGGCTGGCGGACTGATACGGGCTGACAGACAGTGTCCCCAGGGCTACAACACTCTACCATGGAACTCAAGCTAACTTTCTGAGCCTGTTAGCCTTTCTCCCCATCTCACCATCATTGTAGACTCTTCATCTCTCGTCTCAAACACTTTTTTGTCTCTTTAGCTCTCGAATCTTTCACTTTATATCTTTGAAACTCTGTTCACTCCTCCTCCTCTTCCTCATACTGTATCTTCCTCTCCTTTCCTTTTCTAAACCGTTCACTCTCCCTCCTGTTTCCTTTCTCCTTTCGGATCGATAGCAGGCCTCCCACTCTCCTCCCTCCATCTCTCCCTCCTTGTAGCGTTGAGGGTAAATGCAGGCTGACTGGGTTGTGTTTGTGTGTTCATTGGCACGTTCCGGAAGGATTGAGAGCAGAGCTGGGCTGGGCTCCTGGAGGAACTATCAGCAGCTTGCTCCCCCTGCCTCGGAACAACCCAGCTTGGGCTCAGCACAGAGTCAAACACACACACACACGCTTTGCTGCTCCACAGAGTCACATAACCAGGCTCCTGTGATGTGCGATGCTGAGTCATTTCTAATGTAATTCTGGTAAAAAATGTAATCTCACACTCTATTGGCCACATAAGGAGTCAGGGGTTATGTCAGTAGGATAGGGTTTGTATAAGGGTTCACACTGAGTGTAGTATATGGTAAATAGCACAGTTCAGTTGTTCTCCATTTAGTCCCATCACACAGAGGAGATGGGGGGGGTAACATGACTGTAGAGTAGCATAAACACTGAAGATAAGTGTGTCTATAAGAAGCTCACATTTAAACACACCCACTTTCCAGCTCAAAGCCACTCGCACACAGTCCAACACACTACAACCTATTCTCACTATACCTTGCACTTTGATACTGAACAATAACAACAACTTTACACACACACACACGCACACACACACACCTGGTGACCAGTGCTGAGATGATGTCTGTGATGGTGCTGTTGAGGTCGTTCAGTAGCTCCTCGATGGGGCCGGGGATGGGAAGCTGTTGTCTCAGGTGTTCTGCTCTCCTGATCTGCTGCCTGTTCTGCCAGATCGTCTCTGCCAACTTCTCACACCTGAATAATACACACACACACACACACACATTATAATAAGGTTCTCAAAATGGGCAAATTAAGATCACACAACTCAAAGTTCAGACTCTTACAAGCTCAGACCACCAGACAGACTATAGTCTAGTTCAAAATATAAGACAAGGTAATAATTCCATGCTGGAGCGATCAAAAATAAACACATTCATTGGACCGTTGCTGATTCTATAGCATCGAAAACGTGACCAGAGTTCGGAAAATCAAGTAATAAAGTGGTGGTAGATCATGAGAATGTTTAAATGAATAGAATGACAGGAAAACAGTCATTCTGTGTGTTTGCTGTGTCGTTTGGAAATGTAATCGAAGTTTACTGGAGGGCAACTAATCTTTAACAAAATCATTTATACCTGAATTACTGAAATATATGTTCAGCAAATCCCCTTATTGTTTGGGTTACCGTTAAATGTACCTTCAGGGGTCATTCAATTCAATATTCATCAATAATAAAAAGGCAGTTTCTGCCTAAAGAGACAAGAATAACAAAGGAAATACATGAACTAATTGTATAGGTAGATAGCAATACAAACGATACTACAGAGATACAAAATAAGTTAGAGGAAAAACAAAAAGAACTTGAGGAACTTATTCAAGAACAATCTCATGTAATCTATTACAAAAATAAAGCAAACTGGATGGAATATGGTGAAAAATGCACAAAACTATTCCTGAATCTCCATACAGGAACGCTAACAAAAATAATTTCCAGAAACTTGTTACTGAAGACGGAGTCATTTATGATTTTCCAAATTATATTTTAAAAGATAATATTTTAGGCAGATGTTCTCTTTTCCGTCTCATCCTCTCCCACTGAATGAAGATTATGGTAAGGAATTCTTTACAAATAATTTTAAAAAATGGAAAATTAACAAATGTACAGAAAAATCAGTGCAAAGGCCAATTTACAGAGGAAGAACTATTTGAGGCTATTAAATCCTTTCAGTCTGGAAAAACCCCAGGGCTTGATGGCATACCGGTAGAGGTACATCAAGCCTTTTTTGATATAATAAAAGCTCCATTGTTAGATTGTTTTAATTGCTCAGATAGAAATAGTCATCTGTCAGGTACTCAGCAGGAAGGTCTGATTTCTCTATTATTAAAACAAGACCCAGATGGCATATATATAGATCCAGTCTATCTAAAAAACTGGAGGCCCCTTACACTTCAATGTTGTGATGCGGCATAGCACCCAGCCAGGGTTCATCCTGAGGCAGGTTTTTACATGAACCAGAGCCAGTCTGGGAGAAGAGGGAGAAATTGGAGGAGAGTGAACAGAGAGAGTCAGAGACCGACAGTGAGTTGATGGAGAAATTGGAGGAGAGAGAAATTAGGGAGTTGTTGTGTTGGTGTATGATGCACGACATTCGCCCTAAGGAGCGTGTTATCAGTTTGATGCCACCTGAGTCAGCTCTCCGTACTCATCCTGAGGAGCATGCATGCCAGCTCCCCGCACTCACCGTAAGGACTGTGTCATTGTTCCGGTACAATTTGTGCCGGCTCTACGCACCAGGTCTCCAGTGCGCCTCCACAGCCCAGTACATCCTGTGCAAGCTCCCCGCACTCACCATGCGGAGGTTGTCCTCTGATCGGTACCAGTTGTGCCGGCTCCACGCACCGGGTTTCCGTCGACAGTCCCCAGTCCAAAGCTTCCGGCGACGGTTCACAGTCAGGAACCTCCTACGACGGTCCATGGTCCGGAACCTCCTGCGACGGTCAACAGTACAGAATCTCCAGCTCCAGGGCAGGAGCCTTCTTCTGCGCCAATGCTCAGTCCGGGCACGGCGTCCAGTCCCGCTCCATGGCAGGAGCCTTCCTCTGCGCCGATGTCCAGTTCAGGCACAGCGTCCAGTCCCGCTCCATGGCAGGAGCCTCCCTCTGCGTCGGTGCCCTGTCCAGGCACGGTGTCCAGTCCCGCTCCAAGGCCGGAGCCTTCCTCTGCACCGGTGCCCAGTCCAGGCACGACGGCCAACTCAGCTCCATGGCCGGAGCCTTCCTCAGCGCTGGTGCCCAGTTCGGGTGCGGCTTTCAACACAGCTCCATGGCCGGGGCCCTCCTCTGCGCCGAGGCCCAGTCTGGGCACGGTGTTCTACCCGGCTTCATGGCCGGATCCGTGGTCTGGGCGGGAGCAAAGACCCACGCCGGAGCCGCCACTGACGATGTTTTGTTTCTATGTTGGCCTGGTATGGTTCCCAATCAGAGGCAGCTGTGTATCGTTGTCTCTGACTGGGGATCATATTTAGGCTGCCATTTCCCCACTGTGTTTTGTGGGATCTTGTTTTTGTGTTGTTGCCTGTGAGCACTTAATTTTCGTCACGTTTCGTACATTCTTTATTGTTGTTTTTGTGCGTTTCATTGAATAAACATGTGGAACCCATATCGCACTGCGCTTTGGTCTGAGTATGCTTACGACGATCTTGACAGGTGGCAGCGGGAGGAGGTAGGGAACTTGTCTGTCTGCCCAATATAAAGGATCTAGTAGTGGAGCAAATAGCATAAATAGGAAAGTATACCAGTTTCATTTGAGGACCAGAATGTTGACAACTGTGCAATACAGATTGCAAAATAGTTGGGAAGAGATTTTTGATGTATCGATTCCATGGTACAGGGTGTATGAGTTGATATATAAAATGACGCAAGATTCAAGACTCTCTCGCTTTTCAGCTACATTTATTATGTAGAATTCTTGCCACCAACAAAATGTTGAATATTTGGGGCATAAAATCATCGAAGCTCTGCAGATTTTGTTGTGAGGACACAGAATCAATAGACCATTTATCTTGGTATTGTCCTCAGGTAGCCTGTTTCTGGTCTCAGGTTCAGGAATGCCTGAAAATGCATAGCATTAATCTAAAATTTACCCTAGAAATAGTACTGTTAGGAGATCTGGAGAGATCAGGGCAGTCAATTACTAATATACTAATACTCTTAGGAAAACTATTTATCTTCAACTCGCAATCTGTGGATTCTATTCGATTAGATAGATTGAAATTGTACGTTAAACATCACAGGGTAGTTGAAATATATATGTTGCATAGAATCCCGAAGAGGGTGGCCAGCAGAGATAGGTGGGATGGGCTGAGAGAAGCTGAGGGTTGGGATGTGGAATTGGAGACAAGTGGGAGTGGAGTTGCTGTGCAGGAGATAGAATGATGGTCAAAGATAAAAGTCAAAAATAAAGTCAAAATAAAACATAATAAAAAGTATGTTTGAGTGACACCGAGGGGCAGTGTTTTTTACAACTAATGCCGGTTTGCCTGAGGCTGATGCCGTGCAGGTGTTTGTACACATGCATATACACACACTCTCATTCAAATACACACATACAAGAACACACACATGTAATAGTGCCAGACATGCATTTAAACATATACAGTTGGCTGTTATGATTTTAGTTGTCCTTGATGTCCTTTGTTTTTGTTTTTTCTTGCATTGATGTTTGTTGTTTTCTTTTGTCTTTTTCTTTTTTCTCTTTAGTTAATTGTCTTGGTTGTTGGTGCATTGGGGGGTTCTTGTGTCACGAGTCCGACCGAGGGTGTTTCCCCTTCCCGGGCGGGTGGCGCTCGGCGGTCGTCGTCACCGGCCTATTAGCTGCCACTGATTGTTTTTCCTCCCCCTCCTTGTATGTTTAGTGGTAGCACCTGTGTATGTTTAATTAGTTTGTCTTTATTAGACAGTACCCCCCCCCCCTGACGCGCGGCTCCCGCAGCGCGCCGACACCGGCCTCGAGGTCGCCCGGAGGACGAGGTGCAGGGCGATCCGGATGGAGGCGATGGAAATCCCTCAACATGGAGGGATCCAAGATGTCCCCCACCGGTACCCAGCACCTCTCCTCCGGACCGTACCCCTCCCAGTCCACGAGGTACTGCAGGCCCCTCACCCGGCGTCTTGAGTCCAGTTGGTGCTATTAAAAGACGCACAGCATTGAACTCTCTGTCTCCTGCATTTGACTCCACACCCACGACACCCGGAGCATTACATCTTGGGGGTGGGGAACTTTTTTTTCTTCTTTTTATTCTTGGGGGAGGACTGTGGGACGGGTCTTGGATGGTTGAGGTACAGCTATCGGGGAACTGTGGGGGGGATCTTGGAGGGTTCAGGTTCATGTTTTTTGGCCTGGTGGGAGATCTGTCGACATGCCCTTGAGCAGGGCATTGACGCTGGATGCTTCTGTGTGTCGTTCTGAATGGGAATCTGTTGGATGACTGGTGTGGTGTAGTTGTTGAGCGGCTTCACTGCAAGTATATTGTATGTTTTGGATATTCAATAAAAATATATATATATATATAAATAAATAAAAACATTCACTTCCAGTAATTTTTGCTCGCATTGCTAGTCCCATTGTTTAGAATTCTTCCCCATTGTTGCAAAAAGTTATGGGATATTAGGATCCCGTTGTCTTAACCTTTGTCATCTTCAACCTAGACGACAGTCATCTTCCCAACTACACCCCATATAAACCCAGCAGTATCCAATAGTCAGCTTGTTAACTGGGTGGCCCCTGCCCTTTGATCAATCCTAGACATATGTGATCTCTGTTAGGGGTAGAGGGTGATAGAGGGGGTCTCACCAGGACTGCAGGATGTCCAGCCCCCCCTCCGGAGGACCCCCGTTTCCGGCCAGCTGTTGCCTTCTCTTCCAGTGGATCAGCTCGTCATCCAGGATTATGGTCTGCTGCTTCCTCAGCAGCTGCAGGCTCTTCTGGTGCTTCTCTGCCAGGTCCTAGGCACACGCACACACACGCACACACACACACATGCACACACACACTCACACACACACACACACACACACACACACACACACACACACACACACACACACACACACACACACACACACACACACACACAGGCAGGTACACACACACACACCGATAAGAAGGTGCCAATATACATCCCCAGCTTTTATACCCTGAAGGCAAGAGATCCCTCCAGATTTCTGAGCCTACATTTCCTCTCCTGTCTTCATCACCTTAAATAATGACTTACAGTTTGTGATCATGTAGTGTCAAATCAAATCAAACTGTATTTGTCACATGCGCGAAATACAGTGAAATGCTTACTTGCAAGCCCTTAACCAACAATGCCGTTTTAAGAATATACCAGTGATCTGTGAGCTGCTCTAACAGCTGGTGCTTAAAGTTAGTGAGGGAGATATGAGTCTCCAGCTTCAGTGATTTTTTCAGTTCGTTTCAGTCATTGGCAGCAGAGAACTGGAAGGAAAGGTGGCCAAAGGAAGAATTGGCTTTGGGGGTGACCAGTGAAATATACCTGCTGGAGCGCGTGCTACGGGTGGGTGCTGCTATGGTGACCAGTGAGCTAAGATAAGGCGGGGCTTTACCTAGCAGAGACTTGTAGATGACCTGGAGCCAGTGGGTTTGGCGACGAGTATGAAGCGAGGGCCAGCCAACGAGAAGTACAGGTCGCAGTGGTGGGTAGTATATGGGGCTTTGGTGACAAAACGGATGGCACTGTGATAGACTGCATCCAATTTGTTGAGGTCGAGGATCGGTAGGATGGTCAGTTGTACGAGGGTATGTTTGGCAGCATGAGTGAAGAATGCTTTGTTGTGAAATAGAAAGCCAATTCGAGATTACATGTTTGGATTGGAGATGCTTAATATGAGTCTGGAGGAGAGTTTACAGTCTAAACAGACACCTAGGTATTTGTAGTTGTCCACATATTCTAAGTCAGATCCGTCCAGAGTAGTGATGCTGGACGGGCAGGCAGGTGCGGGCAGCGATTGGTTGAAGCATGCATTTAGTTTAACTTTAATTTAAGAGCAGTTGGAGGCCACGGAATGAGAGTTGTATGGCATTGAAGCTCGTCTGGAGGTTAGTTAATACAGTGTCCAAAGAAGGGCCAGAATGATGTCGTCTGCGTAGACATTGATGTATACAGAAAAGAGAGTCGGCCCGAGAATTGAACCCCGTGGCACCGCCATAGAGACTGCCAGATGTCTGGACAACAGGCCCTCCGATTTGACACACTGAACTCTATCAGAAAAGTAGTTGGTGAACCAGGCGAGGCAATCATTTGAGAAACCAAAGCTGTTGAGTCTGCCGATGAGAATGTGGTGATTGACAGAGTCGAAAGCCTTGGCCAGGTCGATGAATACGGCTACACAGTAATGTCTCTTATTGATAGCGGTTATGATATCGTTTAGGACCTTGAGTGTGGCTGAGGTGCACCCATGACAATCTCTGAAACCAGATTTCATAGCGGAGAAGGTACGGTGGGATTCGAAATGGTTGGTAATCTGTTTGTTAACTTGGCTTTCGAAGACCTTAGAAAGGCAGGGTAGGATAGATATAGGTCTGTAGCAGTTTGGGTTTAGTGTCTCCCCCTTTGAAGAGGGGGATGACCGCGGCAGCTTTCCAATCTTTGGGAATCTCAGACAATACAAAACAGAGGTTGAACAGGTTAGTGATAGGGGTTGCAACAATTTCGGCAGATACATTTAGAAAGAGAGGGTCCAGATTGTCTAGCCCAGCTGATTTGTAGGGGTCCAGATTTTTCAGCTCTTTCAGAGCATCAGCTATCTGGACTTGGCTGAAGGAGAAATTGGGGAGGCTTGGGCGAGTTGCTGTGGGGAGTGGAGTGCTGTTGATTGGGGTAGGGTTAGCCAGGTGGAAAGCATGGCCAGCCGTAGAAAAATGCTTATTGAAATTCTCCATTATAGTGGATTTATCGGTGGTGACAGTGTTTCCTAGCCTCAGTGCAGTGGGCAGCTGGGAGGAGGTGCTCTTATTCTCCATGGACTTTACAGTGTCCCAGAACCTTTTGGAGTTTGTGCTACAGGATGCAAATATCTGCTTGAAAAAGCTAGCTTAGCTTTCCTAACTGCCTGTGTATATTGGTTCCTAAAGTTACATATCACGGGGGCTATTCGATGCTAATGCAGTACGCCGCAGGATGTTTTTGTGCTGGTCAAAGGCAGTCAGGTCTGGAGTGAACCAAGGGCTATATCTGTTCCTGGTTCAATTTCTTTTGAATGTGGCATGTTTATTTAAGATGGTGAGGAAGGCACTGTTTTATTTTTTAATTTTAATTTTTTAAATTTTTTAATTTTACCCCTTTTTCTCCCCAATTTCGCGGTATCCAATTGTCTCATCGCTACAACTCCCGTACGGGCTCGGGAGAGACGAAGGTTGAAAGTTATGCGTCCTCCGATACACAACCCAACCAACCGATGTGAGTGAGACCTGTTTAAAGGTCTCACTCACATCGGCTGCGGAGAGCGTGATCACACAGTTGTCCGGAACAGCTGATGCTCTCATGCATGTTTCATTGTTACTTGCCTCGAAGCGAGCATAGAACTTATTTAGCTCGTCTGGTAGGCTTGTGTCATTGGGCAGCTCTCGGCTGTACTTCCCTTTGTAATCTGTAATAGTTTACAAGCCCTGCCACATAAGAAAGTCAGAGCTGGTGTAGTATGATTTGATCTTAGTCCTGGACCTATGCTTTGCCTGTTTGATGATTTGCCGGAGGGCATAGTGGGATTTCTTATGAAAACGGCAGCTCTACCCTTTAGCGCAGTGCGAATGTTACCTGTAATCTATGGCTTCTGGTTGTGGTATGTACGCACAGTCACTGTGGGGACGACGTCATCGATGCACTTCTTGATGAAGTGACTGATGTGGTGTACTCCTCATTGCCATCGGAAGAATCCAAGAACATACTCCAGTCTGTGCTAGGAAAATAGTCCTGTAGTTTAGCATCTGCTTCATCTGACCACTTTTTTATAGACCGAGTCACTGGTGCTTCCTGCTTTAATTTTTGCTTGTAAGCAGGAATCAGGAAGATAGAATTATGGTCAGATTTGCCAAACGGAGGGCGAGGGAGAGCTTTGTACACGTCTGGGCGAGGGAGAGCTGTGTGGAGTAAAGATGGTCTAGAGTTTTTCCCCTCTGGATTTAACATGCTGATAGAAATTAGGTAAAACTGACTTAAGTTTCCCTGCATTAAAGTCCCCGGCCACTAGGAGCGAAACCTCTGGATGAGCGTTTTCCTGTTTGCTTATGGAGGTATACAGCTCATTGAGTGCAGTTTCAGTGCCAGTATCGGTCTGTGGTGGTATGTAGACAGCTACGGAAAATACAGATGAAAACTCTCTAGGTAGATAGTGTGGTCAACAGCTAATCAAGAGATAACTCAGGCGAGCAAAACCTTGAGACTTCCTGAGATATCGTGCTTCAGCTGTTGTTTACAAATATGCCCCCGCCCCGTGTCTTACCAGAGGCTGCTGTTTTATCCTGCCGAAAGAGTGTATAACCTGCCAGCTGTATGTTATTAATGTTGTCGTTCAGCCATGACTCAGTGAAACATAAGATATTACGGTTTTTAATGTCCCGTTGGTAGGATATACAAGCTTTCAGTTCGTCCCATTTATTTTCCAGCAATTGAACGTTAGCTAACAGTACTGATGGCAAAGGCAGATAAGCCACTTGTCACCTGATCCTCACAAGAACCCCAATCTCTTTCCGCAAAATCTCTGTTTCTTTCTCCAGTGAATGACGGGGATGTGGGCCTGTTCGGGTGTTTGGAGTATATCCTTCCCGTCCATCTCATTAAAGAAAAATTCAATTCGAGGTGAGTAATTGCTGTTCTGATGTCCAGAACCTCTTTTCGGTCATAAGAGACGGTAGCAGCAACATTATGTACAAAATAAGTTATAAACAATGCGGAAAAAAATTAACAAAATAGCACGGTTGGATAAGAACCAATAAAACGGCAGCCATCCTTTCCGGCGCCTTCATTCCAGTGTGTACATGTGTGTGTGCGTGTTTCAGTACATGTGTGTGTGTATGCAGTATAAAAAGTAGTGTACCAGTCTGTATTTCTGTAGTGTGTTGGCCTCCCGGGTGAGCCAGGCCTCCACGGTGGCTCTCTTGCTCAGTAATGTGGGCTCCCTCAGCTGTCTGTCAGCAGGGGGCAGTGTGGTCAGGCTGGTCAACTGGGCTGCATGTAGGCGAAGAGAGGGAGAGGGAGAGGGAGAGGGAGAGGGAGAGGGAGAGGGAGAGGGAGAGGGAGAGGGAGAGGGAGAGGGAGAGGGAGAGGGAGAGAGGAGAGAGTGATTGAAGAAGGATAGGACAGGAGAGAAGGGGAGGTCAGCAAATCTCACATAAACACACCTGTCTTTTAATTTACAGACACACACACACACACACACACACACACACACACTCACTCACTCACTCACTCACTCACTCACTCACTCACTCACTCACTCACTCACTCACTCACTCACTCACCTACAAACCCACACGTCATTCTGCCCTAAAAAGGTGAGGTCTGCTGGGGTTGATGACCCAGGGTGTTGTGACTAGGAGAGGGGACCAGGGCAAGGCTGACTCACCCTGGATGCGGAGGCTCTCCTGGTACTGGATGATGAAGTACTCCTGGTTGTGCTGGAGCTTTCTCAGGTCGTTCTCTGTGTCCTGGGTCAGCAAGCGCAGCTCCTCAAATGCCTGGTTGATCTGCTGGTACTTCTGGGACATGCTGTCCATCATCCCTCCCACAGGGGAGCTCGACTGCCAATCAGAGAGAGGAGAGAGGTGAGAGGGCTGGGCCGGTAAACAACGCTGGCTTTGAGATGATTTGCAGGAACTAGTGTGGTGCTGAGCATTTCATCATCGTTACATGGAGCAGAAAGACACACAAACTGACAGAACCCTGTGCCTCTTTAACACAACCTCAATGACCCCTGCTTGTGTTATTCCACAGTAATCCCTAACGACCATAACCAGCAGTGATCACCACTGACTGAACATGTGAGACCGAGGGAAATGCATTTCCTTATCGTGGGCACACAGCCTATGGCTTGTTAAGGCTGGGGACGTGAGCACTGTGAAGACAGTCTGAGTAAACAGGTGGGAATGCAATCCTGTGATAGGAGAAGCCTGGCAGGACTGGAAATCAATTTAACACTGGGTTTATTGATATTCAGATGTTTTATGGACCACCGGCTTTATGGTTTTATAACCCTTGTTATAAAATATCACATTTCTTCACCTCCTACCAGGCCTACAGCATTGCTGGTTAATGAGGAATTCAAAGTTTATCTTTCAGCGAGACATATGAGCTGTGTCTGTGCAGGTTTTCTGACTAGGTGTGTGTGTGAAATGCTATGTGTGTGTGTGTGTGTGTGTGTGTGTGTGTGTGTGTGTGTGTGCTGTGTGTATTTATGTTTTTATGTGGTTGTTAACAGGTTTACGTATGTCTGAGGGAAAATTGAGAGTACACAGCCTTTGATGTCGGCAGAGAGGCAGCAAAGCGACCCCCAATGGCTGGGATTTCCATAATGTCTAACATAACACAGCCAAGTGCATGACATCTCTGTGTAGTGTTGATAGAGTTTGGATGTCTGCAAATGTTTATAAAAGGTATGTTGGTATTTCCATATGTGTATGTGCGTGTATGTATGTGTGTGTGTGTGTATGTGTGTGTGTGTGTGTGTGTGTGTGTGTGTGTGTGTGTGTGTGTGTGTGTGTGTGTGTGTGTGTGTGTGTGTGTGTGCGCGTGCGTGCGTGTATTTTGTGCGTACGAGCTGCAGGTATCTGTTATATGCATACCTGTGAAACAAGCTTCCCAGGTAGGTGGGAGTAGGAATGGAAGTTTGAGAGACTGCTTCATACTCACATTAGAGGCCTCTCGGACTAGCCTCTGC
>NC_056455.1:8649682-8682809 GCF_018296145.1 Oncorhynchus tshawytscha
TTCTGTTGAAAAACGTTTCTTAAACGGAAACGGGTATAAACATACCAGAATTTGTCCAATAAAAATTCTCATTTGCAACTTTTGGACTAATGATTACACCCTATCAGCTAGATGCAGGCAAGAGTGTGCAAGGCTGTATAGAATGTGTCGCCGTCTGTCCATGTGTCACTGTGTGTCACCTCAACATTTTCTCTCGACCTGTGTGCACCTACATTGTAAACTTTCATTCATAGGCTAGGTTGTGGCAACCTCATGATGGGTATAGGGAAAATTCAAGTATCATGTAGTAGACTAAACCTATCGCTGTTACATTGAACTGGGTGAATGGAATATACATGACAGTCATCCAATATGCTGTGATAGAAATAAGGCCATGCTCATGAGAAATAAAAATCATCCTCTGTCACCAACGACACTGACAGCCACTGTCCCACACATATTGTCTATCTTGTCAAACACGTTGTCAAGCTGTCCTGCCCCACGTATACCCAGAGACTACTGAGGGGCTGAGGGGTATGGGTTAGGAGGAGCCTGCTGAGGGGTATGGGTTAGGAGGAGCCTGCTGAGGGGTATGGGTTAGGAGGAGCCTGCTGAGCGGTATGGGTTAGGAGGAGCCTGCTGAGGGGTATGGGTTAGGAGGAGCCTGCTGAGGGGTATGGGTTAGGAGGAGCCTGCTGAGGGGTATGGGTTAGGAGGAGCCTGCTGAGGGGTATGGGTTAGGAGGAGCCTGCTGAGGGGTATGGGTTAGGAGGAGCCTGCTGAGGGGTATGGGTTAGGAGGAGCCTGCTGAGGGGTATGGGTTAGGAGGAGCCTGCTGAGGGGTATGGGTTAGGAAGAGCCTGCTGAGGGGTATGGGTTAGGAAGAGCCTGCTGAGGGGTATGGGTTAGGAAGAGCCTGCTGAGGGGTATGGGTTAGGAGGAGCCTGCTGAGGGGTATGGGTTAGGAAGAGCCTGCTGAGGGGTATGGGTTAGGAGGAGCCTGCTGAGGGGTATGGGTTAGGAGGAGCCTGCTGAGGGGTATGGGTTAGGAGGAGCCTGCTGAGGGGTATGGGTTAGGAGGAGCCTGCTGAGGGGTATGGGTTAGGAGGAGCCTGCTGAGGGGTATGGGTTAGGAGGAGCCTGCTGAGGGGTATGGGTTAGGAGGAGCCTGCTGAGGGGTATGGGTTAGGAGGAGCCTGCTGAGGGGTATGGGTTAGGAGGAGCCTGCTGAGGGGTATGGGTTAGGAGGAGCCTGCTGAGGGGTATGGGTTAGGAGGAGCCTGCTGAGGGGTATGGGTTAGGAGGAGCCTGCTGAGGGGTATGGGTTAGGAGGAGCCTGCTGAGGGGTATGGGTTAGGAGGAGCCTGCTGAGGCGATAGGGTTAGGAAGAGCCTGCTGAGGCGATAGGGTTAGGAAGAGCCTGCTGAGGGGTATGGGTTAGGAGGAGCCTGCTGAGGCGATAGGGTTAGGAAGAGCCTGCTGAGGGGTATGGGTTAGGAGGAGCCTGCTGAGGGGTATGGGTTAGGAGGAGCCTGCTGAGGGGTATGGGTTAGGAAGAGCCTGCTGAGGGGTATGGGTTAGGAGGAGCCTGCTGAGGCGATAGGGTTAGGAGGAGCCTGCTGAAGCGATAGGGTTAGGAGGAGCCTGCTGAGGGGTATGGGTTAGGAGGAGCCTGCTGAGGCATTAGGGATAGGAGAAGAGGAGCAGAGGGTCAGACCATGATTGATTAGGGAGAGAACTCTTTCCTCTGGTTGGACCAGGAACAAGCAGAACATCAGGACCTCAACCATCAACATGCTGTTGCTGTCCAGAGGCTCCAACCAAAACATTATTATTATCTTGATTTCTGTGTGGATCTCCTTCCACCGTCTCACACTCTCCCTCAAGTCTCCCTCCTTGTTTCTGCTCTCTAACTCCTCCTCTCTCTCCCTACAAATGGCAACCTGATGATTTCACCAGTCGTCCTCCCACTGCCCCCATCTCCCCCAAACAGACACACAACAACTGAGTACAACAACATCCCAAACTCGTCTAGAATCAGTCAAGGTCCTGTGTTTAGTGCCTGGCGGATGTGGTGTTGGAGGAAGGCTGCAAAAATACAGACAAACAGACATGTGACCACCATAACCTACACTGCCCCGTAACCTATTTCAGGCTCGCTGTGCTGACTCAGGCCTGCTGTGCTCTGTTGTGCACGTACTGCAGCCGCACTGTGTCAGTCCACCACCTGTCAGTCCACCACCTAAGTACCTTTCCTTTCTCCTGACCACAACACTACCCTGTCAGACTGTCTCATGACGCCAATTTAACAGGATAGAATGGAGGAGGAGAGAGAAAAAGAGAGCGAAGGACAGAAAGGGCAATACATCAGCCAAATGGTCAATGTGGCGTGAAACAAGCTACATCCTGGTTCTTCACCTGTGACACATGACCAATGTGTCAGTCGGGAGTAAGACAGAAGTGACACCAAGGGAACCTACATCGTTGGTCTGTTCAACACACACATACAATATATAAGACGCTTATCATATATGAGCTCAAAACATTACATATTAAGGATGTCAAATGTACAGTGACTGTACCTTCACATTCTTTAGGTACAATTAACCAGTCCAGGAGCCATAAGTTAATAATGCTCAAATATGTACAAGACTGGAGGTCTTTCCATCAAGTTCATGTTGTTATGGCGCAACAAGCCACCTGGTCTCAGAGAAAGATGTATAATACTATACATCCTCGAAGATGTATAATAAGTTGTGTCATCCAATTTGTATGGTATTGTACGACCAGGTAAGACGTATGATACTATATGTCCACTAATTCGCATGATATTGTATGACAGCTATTCCATTCATAATATAACCTAACATAAAGTAACATATAGTAAATGTAGTGTCACAGATTTACATACAAAATAATACGAATTGTCCTGAGACCACGTTGATCAAGAGCAACTATTAGCCTTTTACTGCAGTGGGCTAAATCAGGGTCACAGAGTTTCTTGGTAGTCTTAAACAAATCTACTTTGAAGTAGAAGTATACACCTCACACACATGGTTATGGGCTTAAACAAAGAAGACACCTGTACCATGTCAGATAAAGAGTTGAAATGTATTAAATATTGAGTTTGCGTCCCAATAATACACTTTATATGCAGCATCACAGAAGACTGAAATATAACAAAACTGTTTGACATAGAAACACCCAATTTTTCCCCCCAATAATGTTTATTAATGATGGAATTATGAAAAATACGAACAACATTCCAACCATGAGGCCACTAGAGGGTGATTTGGTCATTTGACTGCAGGACTCCGACAATAGGAAGCACTGGTTATGGAGGTGAAATATAGCGTGATGACGATGCATCATAGGTCAACCAAGGTGAACTCACTTAATGGCCCCGAAAAGACCTCCATCTAATCTCAAACAGTACAATATTATGCTCTGTTAGTCAAGAAAATACCTTACTGTCTGACAGAATAGACACATTGAGAGATATTACTGATATCAGTGTATATATATGTGTCCAGTTAGCAAAGGCTGACCAACCCAGATGTTTATCTGCAGCACAGACACAGGGCCACACACACACACACTTCCACAATCCACACGTACGCACACAAACACACGCAGTAGCAGCCCTATGCTTTAGTCAAGTACAAGCCTCAGTTGTCTCGTCTTTACCTTGGCCTTCCCTTCAAAGACCGCCAGACCGTCCAGACCGCAACCCTCATGTTTCATCTTTATTACTCCTAAAGATGAAAAAGACATCGGCTACTTCACCCAAATCATTCTCACACACAGACACTCAGCCCAGTGCCATTCTGACTTGATTTATTATACACAGACCGCAGAAGAAATGGAAGTGGTCTGAGAAAAAAAGACACAAATATTTACAGAGACAAGCAAAGACAAATTGCATTTACAGGAAAACGCAATAATATTTTTTGTAATCATTTTTTTATTTCACCTTTATATAACCAGGTAGGCCAGTTGAGAACAAGTTCTCATTTACAACTGTGACCTGGCCAAGATAAAGCAAAGCAGTGAGAAAACAACAACAACACAGAGTTACACATGGGATAAACAAACGTACAGTCAATAACACAATAGAAAAATCCGTATACATTGTGTGCAAATGAAGTAAGGAGGTAAGGCAATAAATAGGCCAATAGTGGTGAAGTAATTACAATGTAGCAATTTATACTGGAGTGATACAGTGGGGCAAAAAAGTATTTAGTCAGCCAGCAATTGTGCAAGTTCTCCAACTTAAAAAGATGAGAGAGGCCTGTAATTTTCATCATAGGTACACTTCAACTATAACAGACAAAATGAGAAAAAAAATCCTGAAAATAATAAATTCATTAAAAATCCTACAATGTGATTTTGTGGAAATGTTTCTTCTCATTTTGTCTGTTATAGTTGAAGTGTACCTATGATGAAAATTACAGGCCTCTCTCATCTTTTTAAGTTGGAGAACTTGCACAATTGCTGGCTAACTAAATACTTTTTTGCACACTGTATATGTGCAGATGAGGATGTTCAAGTAGAAATACTGGTGTGCAAAAGAGCAGAAAAACAAAAACAAATATGGGGATGAGGTAGGTAGTTGGTTGGATGGGCTATTTATAGATGGACTGTGTACAGCTGCAGCGATCGGTAAGCTGCTCTGACAGCTGACGCTTAAAGTTATTGAGGGAGATATAAGTCTCCCAACTTCAGTGATTTTTGTCATTTGTTTCAGTCATTGGCAGCAGAGAAGTGGAAGGAAAGGCAGCCAAAGGAGGTGTTGGCTTTGGAGATGACCAGTGAAATATACCTGCTGGAGCGCGTGCTACGGGTGGGTGTTGCTATGGTGACCAGTGAGCTGAGATAAGGCGGAGATTTACCTAGCAAAGACTTATAGATGACCTGGAGCCGGTGGGTTTGGCGATGAATATGAAGCAAGGGCCAGCCAACGAGAGCATACAGGTCGCAGTGGTGGGTAGTATATGGGGCTTTGGTGACAAAACATAGCACTGTGACAGACTGCATCCAATTTGCTGAGTAGAGGGTTGGAGGCTATTTTGTAAATTACATCGCCAAAGGATCGGTAGGATTTTACGAGGGTATGCTTGGCAGCATGAGTGAAGGAGGCTTTGTTGCGAAATAGGAAGCCGATTCTAGATTTAACGTTTGATTGGAGAAGGAGAGTTTAGAGTTTATTGTTGTCCACATATTCAGAACCGTCCAGAGTAGTGATGCAAGTCAGGCGGGCAGCGATCGGTTGAAGAGCATGCATTTCGTTTTACTAGCATTTAAGAGCAGTTGGAGGCCACAAAGGAGTGTTGTATGGCATTGAAGCTCGTTTGGAGGTTTGTTAACACAGTGTCCAAAGAAGGGCCTCCACCCAGCTGGATGTGGTCCTTCACAACTAAGAGTCCCGCCAGCCTTGGTTGGGTTTGTGTGTTGGAATGTCAGTGTACTATATGGTAGAGCTGAGAATAGGCACATAGAGAGTTTACTTTCATACTGTTAATTGTGTAAAACATGTCCAGGAACCAGACATTTGTACCTGAGAAATACTTTGGATAGAAGCACCTAGGAGACATGGAGGGGGAAGGAAGTGCCCCCAGGTCCATGTCTGTCTCACAGCTCTTTGGCTTCCAGTTCCTATACGAGGAGATCATGTCCTTTCTGTTTGTGATATTCCAAGCTGTCCTCCCAGTGATTGCTACAGAGGAAATCAATTCACAGTAAATTAGGAAATCAAGGCAGCTGGATTAGGGAAAAAAACGATTTCCTGTTCAAAGCCAACAGAGAATGAGAACGGAGAGTCAGTCAGTCAGTCAGGGAGCTGAAACATCTGTCCCTTACTTTACTACTTTACGAAACAGATGCAGAGACAAGGTGTTACAATACTGGCCCTATTTACTGTAAATTTGCTGAGTGACCCCCCCACTCACACAGAGAATCATCTCCATTCATAACTAAATAGAACTGAGATAGTAAACAAAAAGACATGGTGGCTGATGGTCCAGTTGCTGCACAACAAAGCATATCCTCTCTCTCTTGTTTTGACTCTAAATCTACAGCATTTCACTGATAAACCAGCACCTGGTAATTCCTGCTGCTATTTTTAAATGCTAACAGCCAGTCAGCCAGATGGAATACAGAAAAAAAAAAAGCCAGGCTTCTCACTCAACTGCTACGTCTCAGATGGGTCAAAGTGCCTCTGGGGAGAAGAGGTGGGGGGAGTCTCACTGAGAACAAGTGACCATCAGGGAGTCAGCAAAAGGCAGAAAACATCATCGGTATTTGACATACAACGAGATTACACACTTTTCCTTTTCTTTGATGGCAGACACTGTGTGTCTTGAATCCTGTCAGTAAGAAAAGGAGAGGAAAGCACACAGTGCGAAGCATCAACCATCACTCTCCCGAACTCAGTCTCAGTGATTCCACTGGAACCACTATGTCCCTGTGGTTCGTTATGTATGGTCCTCTACCACCACAGGTGATAGAACCTGTTACCCTCTACAGTCTACAGCAGTGTGTTACTGTGTCTGTCTACAACCTTATAGTGATAGGATTATTAACAGATAGAGAGTAAGTCTAGGCTACAATTAAGAGTGTGTGTGTGTGTGTGTGTGTGTGTGTGTGTGTGTGTGTGTGTGTGTGTGTGTGTGTGTGTGTGTGTGTGTGTGTGTGTGTTTGTGCGTGTGTGTGTGTGTGCCCTTGTGCATCTCCAAATTGCAACTCCAAGATGTCGAACAAGATCTCCAGTAAATCTATTAATATCTCAATTCATGTTACACATTGTATAGAATGAAAGTGTTGGGGCTCTTTTTATAAGAAGTCTATGTCACCCACTCTTTCCTCTTAGAAGAAACAGCATTTCACTTACACAAGTACTTCCTGTTAGGTACTTATATGGCAAACTGCCGCACCACCAACCATGTGAAACTCACAGCTTGTTAGATCGTGATGACACCTACCACCCAACTAAAAAACACACAAATCAACCCATGGTGGACTTGTCATTATAACATATGTTGACAAAGAACATTATAAATTCAAGTGAGTCATGTGACTGCAAATAGAAGCACATTTACTCTACTACAGAAAGCAGAAGACACATCAATGATTTACCTCAAATATCCAGGTTCTCCAACCTAAATCAACTTTACTACAGTGTAAAACATCCAAATGACAACTTCTCCATTAGCATATTTAACATGCAAACTGATTGCAGCATTAATTTTAAGTCAGATGCATGACACTAATATTTCAGGTTATACAGAGACAGAGGAAATGCCTGTGACAACTCAGCACTGTACAAAGGCCAGGTATAGAGAGATACTTTTTATTTTTTATTTCACCTTTATTTAACCAGGTAGACCAGTTGAGAACAAGTTCTCATTTACAAATGCGACCTGGCCAAGATGAAGCAAAGCAGTGCGACACAAACAACACAGAGTTACACATGGGATAAACAAACGTACAGTCAATAACACAATAGAAAAATCTATATAATGTGTGCAAATGTAGTAAGATTAGGGAGGTAAGGCAATAAATAGATGTGCAGAAGATGAATGTGGAAGTAGAGATACTGGGGTGCAAAGAAGCAAAAACATAAATAACAATATGGGGATGAGGTAGTTGGGTGGGCTATATACAGATGGGCTGTGTACAGGTGCAATGATCGGTAAGCTGCTCTGACAGCTGATGCTTAAAGTTAGTGAGGGAGATATAAGACTCCAGCTTCAGTGATTTTTGCAATTCGTTCCAGTCATTGGCAGCAGAGAACTGGAATGAAAGGCGGCCTTGAGGGACGACCAATGAAATATACCTGCTGTCTGCTGGTGGGTTCTGGTATGGTGACCAGTGAGCTGAGATAAGGCGGGGCTTTACCTAGCAAAGACTTATAGATGACCTAGTGCCGGTGGGTTTGGCGACGAATATGAAGCGAGGGCCAGCCAATGAGAGCATACAGGTCGCAGTGGTGGGTAGTATATGGGGCTTTGGTGAGAAAACGAATGGCACTGTGATAGACAACATCCAATTTTCTGATTAGAGTGTTGGACGCTATTTTGTAAATGACATCGCCGAAGTCAAGGATCGGTAGGATAGTCAGTTTTACGAGGGTATGTTTGGCAGCATGAGTGGATGCTTTGTTGCGAAATAGGAAGCCAATTCTAGATATAATTTGGACTCTGGAAGGAGAGTTTAAAGTCTAACCAGACACCTAGGTATTTGTTGTGGTCTACATATTCTAAGTCAGAACCGTCCAGAGTAGTGATGCTAGTCGGCGGGCGGGTGCGGTCAGCGATCGGTTGAAGAGCATGCATTTCATTTTACTTGCATTTAAGAGCCGTTGGAGGCCACGGAAGAAGTGTTGTATGGCATTGAAGCTCATCTGGAGGTTTGTTAACACAATGTCCACAAAAGGGCCAGAAGTATACAGAATGGTGTCATCTGCATAGAGGTGGTTCAGAGAATCGCCAGCAGTAAGAGCGACATCATTGATGTATACAGAGAAAAGAGTCGGCCCAAGAATTGAACCCTGTGGCACCCCCATAGAGACTGCCAGAGGTCCGATCAACAGGCCCTCCGATTTGACACACTGAACTCTATCTGAGAAGTAGTTGGTGAACCAGGCGAGGCAGTCATTTGAGAAACCAAGGCTGTTGAGTCTGTCGATAAGAATGCGGTGATTGACAGAGTCGTAAGCCTTGGCCAGGTCGATGAAGATGGCTGCACAGTATTGTATTTTATCGATGGCGGTTATGATATCATTTAGGACTTTCACGTGGCTGAGGTGCACCCATGACCAGCTCGGAATCCAGATTGCATAGCGGAGAAGGTACGGTGGGATTCAAAATGGTCGGGGATCTGTTTGTTAACTTGGCTTTAGAAGACTTTAGAAAGGCAGGTCAGGATAGATATAGGTCTTTAACAGTTAGGGTTCAGAGTGTCTCCCCCTATGAAGAGGTGGATGACCACAGCAGCTTTCCAATCTTTAGGGATCTCAGATGATAAGAAAGAGAGGTTGAACAGGCTAGTAATAAGGGTTCCAACAATTCCGGCAGATAATTTTAGAAAGAGAGGGTCCAGATTGTCTAGCCTAGCTGATTTGTAGGGGTCCAGATTTTGCAGCTCTTTCAGAACATCAGCTATCTGGATTTGGGTGAAGGAGAAATGAGGGAGGCTTGGGCGAGTTGCTGTGGGGAGTGGAGGGCTGTTGATCGGGGTAGGGGTGGCCAGGTGAAAAGCATGGCCAGCCGTACAAAAATGCTTATTGAAGTTTAAATTCTCAATAATTGTAGATTTATCGGTGGTGACAGTGTTTCCTAGCCTCAGTGAAGTGGGCAGCTGGGAGGAGGTCCTCTTATTCTCCATTTGACTTTACAGTGTCCCTTTTTGGAGTTTGTGCTACAGGATGCAAATGTCTGTTTGAAAAAGCTAGCCTTTGCCTGTGTATATTGGTTCCTAACTTCCCTGAAAAGTTGCATATTGCGGGGACTATACGATGCTAATGCAGTACGCCACAGGAGTTTTTGTGCTGGTCAAGGGCAGTCAAGTCTGAAGTGAACCAAGAGCTATATCTGTTCTTAGTTCTACATTTTTTGAATGGGGCATGCTTATTTAAGATGGTGAGGAAAGCACTTTTAAAGAATAACCAGGCATCCTCTACTGATGGAATCAGGTCAATATCCTTCCAGGATACCCAGGCCAGGTCGATTAGAAAGGCCTACTTGCTGAAGTGTTTTAGGGAGCCTTTGACAGTGATGAGGGGTGGTCGTTTGACCGCAGACCCATTACGGACACAGGCAATGAGGCATTGATCGCTGAGATCCTGGTTGAAGACAGCAGAGGTGTATTTAGAGGGCAGGTTTGTCAGGATGATATCTATGAGGGTCCCCGTGTTTATGGTTGTACCTGGTATGTTCCTTGATAATTTATGTGAGATTGAGGGAACCTAGTTTAGGTTGTAGGACGGCCCGGGGTGTTAAGCATATCCCAGTTTAGGTCACCTAACAGTACAAACTCTGAAGATAAATGGGGGGCAATTAATTCACATATGGTGTCCAGGGCACAGCTGGGGCCTGATGGGGGTCTATAACAAGCGGAAACAGTGAGATACTTATTTCTGGAAAGGTGGACTTTTAAAAGTAGAAGCTCAAACTGTTTGGGCACACACCTGGATAGCATGACAGATCTCTGTAGTAGATTGCAACTCCACCCCCTTTGGCAGTTCTATCTTGGCGGAAAATGTTGTAGTTGGGGATGGACATTTCGGAATTTTTGGTGGCCTTCCTAAGCCAGGATTCAGACACGGCTAGGACATTAGGGTTGGCGTAGTGTGCTAAGGCAGTGAATTAAACAAACTTAGGGAGGAGGCTTCTGATGTTAACATGCATGAAACCAAGGCTTTTACAGCAACAAATGATAGCACCTGGGGAATAGGAGTGGAACTGGGGGCTACAGAGCCTGGGTTAACCTCTACATCACCATAGGAACAGAAGAGGAGTAGGATAAGGATACGGCTAAAGGCTATAAGAACTGGTCGTCTAGTGTGTTGGAGATAAAGAATAAAAAGAGTAGATTTCTGGGCGTGGTAGAATAGATTCAGGGCATAATGTACAGACAATGGTATGGTAGGATGTGAGTACAGTGGAGGTAAACCTAGGCGTAGAGTGATGACGAGAGAAGTTTCGTCTCTGGAGGCACCAGTTAAGCCAGGTGAGGTCTCCGCATGTGTGTGGGGTGGGACAAAAGAGCTATCTAAGGCATGTTGAGAGGGACTGGGGGCTCTACAGTGAAATAAAACAATAAGAACTAGCCGAGACAGCAGTAGACAAGGCCTATTGACCTACAGAGAGTCATGAAGCAATCACAGGTGTTGATCAGGAGAGCTAAGACAACAATGGGTAAATGGCGATGAATGGGCAGAGCGGGTCAGTTAGGTACATACAGGACCTGAGTTCGAGGCTGGGGCCGATAGGTAAACAAAATGAGGTACCTGTTATTGAACCAGTCCAGGTGGCATCAGCTGTGTAGCCAAGTGATCAAAGGGTCAAAAGAGCAGCAATAGGGGGAACTCCTAAAGATAAATGGTATACAGATATCGGATCTTAATTTGACCAGTGTCTCAATGCAGGAAAATAATCCTGCAGCAACAGGAAATGTAAACTACTGTGTGGATTATAAATAATGGACATTTTTGTAGGATCGGATACATTTCAGTTAGGCAAAATCAAGTCTGTAATTTTATGTGGGAATTACAATCTTTAGAAGCCTTTTTAAACCTTGAACACGTTTGCATTAAAATGTCCTGCAACAACAGGGTGATCAAATTAATATCCTACACCTGTAGGGACTTACTGTTCTTATTGACTGACTGCCTGGACTGACTGCACACACCACACAGGCTGGTAGGCTGTTAGGCAAATCTTCATGAACATCAAACAAGCAGTAGGACTGCGACAACACTGCCCTCCCTGCCTGCCTCTGCACTGCGGCTGGCTGTGTTAACCCCTTACCTCCCCACTCACACACACACACACTCTCTCTCTCTCTCTCTCTCTCTCTCTCTCTTTCTCTCTCTCTCTACTCTCTCTCAATTCAATTCTCTCTCTTTTCCCTCTCTCACAGTCTTTCTCACCTCGTCCACTCCCCCCCACTCTCTTTCTCCTCCCCCACTCAATTCAATTCAAAGGGCTTTATTGGCATGAGAAACAAACTCAGCAAAAAAAGAAACGTCCTCTCACTGTCAACTGCGTTTATTTTCAGAAAACTTAACATGTGTAAATATTTGTATGAACATAAGATTCAACAACTGAGACTTACACTGAACAAGTTCCACAGACATGTGACTAACAGAAATGGAATAATGTGTCCCTCCACCTCCAAATCGATCCCCCTCCAGAGTACAGGCCTCAGTGTAACGCTCATTCCTTCGACGATAAACGTGACTCCGACCATCACCCCCGGTGAGACAAAACCGTGACTCGTCAGTGAAGAGCACTTTTTGCCAGTCCTGTCTAGTCCAGCGCCGGTGGGTTTGTGCCCAAAGGCAACGTTGTTGACGGTGATGTCTGGTGAGGACCTGCCTTACAACAGACCTACAAGCCCTCAGTTCAGCCTCTCTCAGCCTATTACGGACAGTCTAAGCACTGATGGAGGGATTGTGTGTTCCTGGTGTAACTCGGGCAGTTGTTGTTGCCATCCTGTACTTGTCCTGCAGGTGTGATGTTCGGATGTACCGATCCTGTGCAGGTGTTGTTACACGTGGCCTGCCACTGCAAGGACTATCTGCTGTCCATCCTGTCTCCCTGTAGCGCTGTCTTAGGCATCTCACAGTACAGACATTGCAATTTATTGTCCTGGCCACATCCGCAGTCCTCATGCCTCCTTGCAGCATGCCTAAGGCACATTCACGCAGATGAGCAGGGACCCTGTGCATCATTCTTTTGGTGTTTTTCAGAGTCAGTAGAAAGGCCTCTTTAGTGTCCTAAGTTTTCAAAACTGTGACCTTAATTGTCTACCGTCTATAAGCTGTTAGTGTCTTAATGACCGTTCCACAGGTGCATGTTCATAAATTGTTTACGGTTCATTGAACAAGCATGAGAAACAGTGTTTAAACCCTTCACAATGAAGATTTTTACAAATGATCTTTGAAAGACAGGATCCTGAAAAAGGGACGTTTCTTTTTTTGCTGAGTTTATGTTTACAAAGCAAGTGAAATAGATAATAAACAAAAAGTGAAATAAACAACAGAAAATGAACAGTAAACATTACACTCCAAAGGAATAGAGACATTACAAATGTCATATTATGACTATATACCGTGTTGTAAACGATGTGAAAATAGTTTAAGTACAAAAGGGAAAATTAATAAATATAAATATGGGTTGTATTTACAATGGTGCTTGTTCTTCACTGCTTGCCCTTTTCTTGTGGCATCATCAGGTCACAAGAAATGCTGCTGTGATGGCACACTTTAGTATTACACCTAATAAATATAGGAGTTGATCAAAATTGGATTTCTTTTCAAATTCTTTGTGGGTCTGTGTAATCTCTCTCTCTCTCCCTTACTCTATCTCTCCCCCCTCCACTCTCTCTCCGCAACTTTCACAGCACCATGGCTGGCTCTGTGCATAGTCACACTGTCCCCCTGCCAAGGTTTATAAATAACCTCTGAAGTAACAGCTGAGTGTAAAATTAAGCGCTTAACCCACATCCAGCGTGTCCAGCCCACATAGCGGCATCTGTCTCTCTCCCCCTACCCAACCCAACCCCCAGATGGATCCAGACTAAGAGGGGGGAGCCCTGCAGTCCAAAGGGCACGTTTTCAAACAGACGCAGCAGTTCGAGGTGAGTCTGTGATAGCCAGGACCCTGAGGAATGGGAGTGGGGGGTGGTAGCTTCATGATTTAGAGGTGGGGTGTTAAGGGAGTGTCCCAGGCAGATATAGGCAACTGAGAAACCTTGGACCGTCAAGAGAGTGCAATGGTTAGGATATAACACCGTAGAAATGTTGTGTTGACCTCCACTGTAACCCCTCACATCATGACATCACAGCAGACCACTCGGTCTAGTCCTGCCTGGCTGGCTGCAAACATTAGGCATGGACAAAGTGCAGCTTGCTTGTTAACAAATCAACTTGCCAGTAGATAGGAAGCCAAACACAGAATGTGAAACTCCCAGTAAAGACCAGACCAGCGAGGATGGATTCCAGCCAAGGCCATCCAGCGGACTGGACAGAGAGACTAGCCTCAATAGAGACTGTGAACAGGCTCATGTCAGGGACACTGCATTGGACTTTACGGGTTGTATTGTGCTAGCTACAGTAGACGTTCCGATGATCATCTCTGCTGTACCCCCAGAGGACAACACATGACTGGGTCTGTGAGGTGTCGAGAGGGAAAGAGGGGGGAGGCGTCAGGAGACAGAGACAAAAGAAGCCCTTTGTGCCTCCCAGTTCCAGCCCAGAGGGGATGACACTACAGACGTGACAGGAATAGCATGCTTCTATCAACCCAACCCTACCTCCCACCACCATATTTACTGTATACAGTAGACTTAACATGACACGGCTCATCGGTTCTCTACCAAGGTCATGTAGGTAATACTTTAGGTGGGTTCTGGCGATGGTTGTTCCTGGGCATAATGTGCATGTGTGTGCGTTCACACGTGCTCATCCCTCCATGTGCACATTTGCTTCCAGCTGTGGGTTGGGGAGATTTAGATTTTAATGAATAATACGGGCAGAAAAATCCCCGCTGCGAGTCCAACATGTAGCAGGACATCACATCATGGTCTGGTCTCTCTGCCCTATGGTTTATCCCTCCTCTCCCAGCAGCACCACTGTCTGCCTGTCTGCCAGTTCCTGTCTGCCAGTTCCTGTGTGTTCTTCACAGCCCCGCTGTACAGCAGGACCCTCCACTAACACATCCACACAACACATCCTAAGGGTAGGAACATCAATGTTGCTGCCATGCTATGTTGTTGTCTTAGGTCTCTCTGTATGTAGTATTGTGGTGTCTCTCTTGTCGTGATGTGTGTTTTGTCCTGTATATTTATTTTATTTTGTATTTTTAATCCCAGCCCCTGTCCCCCCAGGAGGCCTTTTGCCTCTTGGTAGGCCGTCATTGTAAATAAGAATGTGTTATTAACTGACTTGCCTAGTTAAATAAAGGTCAAATAAAACAATTAAACAGTTGATTGGCGCGTGGCTACTGAATCATTTTTACATTTACATTTGTTTGTGTGTGTGTGTGTGTGTGTGTGCATGTCTGTGTGTGTGTGGGTATGTCTGAGTATACAGACTGGTGATAGTGGAACTAAGGCTATGTTGGCACAGTCTGTCTGTCTGCAGAGGACATTGGTCTAAATGAGCATGGCTAAAAGGGTCATCGTGGTCACATGTTTGTCATTAACTTCATGACAAACTTGTGACCTCCATGCAGGCCCAGGGCTGGGCTCCTCTTGAAGAACAGAGTGGTAGGGTGGTTACGAGACACACACACACACAAAGCTTTATTCATACTGAACATAACAACAGCTCTTCATAGAGAGGCCGATGTAACCATCAAAGGATTTGTCACCATCTGATGGGAGCAGGGATACTGAGGGCTGCTGAGTGAAGCAGGAGAGAGGGCAGTGCTCTGTAAAGAGGGACAGCCACATGTTGACACGCTAATGAATCACATAACGAAGCGTATTCAACAGGGAAGGTTCCAAGGCCTGTCTCTGGGCCCTTTACGGCCGGGGCCTGATAGAATCATTACGCTGGTCGGAGCAGGAACAATGGAGGGACACAGAGGGCTTTGATCATGGGACCGACCCAAGGGAGATGGATGGGGAGCTTGGCTAAGAGGACCCCTCGTGAACCGCCCTGGGGAGGGACGAGTGTAGAGAGGACGAAGGATAACGGATTGCAGGATGACTGGTTTATGCATCCCCACTTCTCCAAACTTTATAACCTTCTGAGATGAAAAGGGGAACTAAGGTAGAAAACCTGTTATAAAAGGCAGTGTAACTCTGCACGTGGGTCGACTGACTCCCACTACCACTTAGCCCCATCGATCAGGTGCGTCACGCACACACGTTGCTAAGGAGAAGTCGGCCAAGTGAACCTGTTGCACTCCGCTGGCGAACACACGCTGCCAGATTGAAAGGCCCAAAGCTACCTACTGAGAGGAGACAAGAGAAAAGATATGAGTGATGTCATTACTATCTATCCAGCTGTAGAATACTAATACCCCGGCAGTCAATAGCAGAACATCTACCCTATGTAGTGCACTACCAGTGTCAATGGCAGCAGCAGTACACACACACACACACACACACACACACAGTCTTGACCCATGGACAGATCCCATTGTATTGTTGTAAAATGGGGAAGATGATACCCCCCCTCACCTCCAACTGTGCTAGTCAGTACAGCCTTGGAAATGAGAACACAATGACCTGCTAGCTGTGATTATGGGGCGCAGAGAAAGGAGGAAAGACACACAGACATTACGCACACTCACACACAGCAAACACACACAGAGTAGACAGGCTCTCACTGTGAATAAGCCTCATTTTGACTGACATTTTCACACAGCAGCCAGAGACTCAAAATGTGTGGTATTATTTGGATCCTGAGAACCAGGTAGGCCAGAGAGCACTCCGCCCCTTTCTTTACCCACACCCCCTTTTTACATCCCCTCAGTGGGATACAGAGAGAAGAGGGTGTCTTGGATGTTTGAACAAAAGGAAGAGCGCACATACAAAAGAAACACGCGCCCTAAATGCCCACCATACCGCATGTCAATATTGATGACAGTCAAAACGAGACACTGTGAAATGCTCATGGGGTGTTACTTGTGTGTGTCAAAATGACTGCTATCTATTGTAGGCTACAGGACTGTCAGTCTATCTCGCTCCGCCTGAGAGTCTAGCAGCAATAATGTCCTCCTGACAGGTTCTATAGGGAAAGGGGGGGATACCTAGGCAGCTGTACAACTGAACGCATTCAACTGAAATGTGTCTTCCGCATTTAACCCAACCTGGGAATACTGAATGGAGGGAAATGCCTGAGCTTTGCTCTATCTGGGAAATTGAGCTCCTTCTAAATAAGTTGGGCATTGTGGCTAAGCCCAAAGACCAACCCACACAGCGTGGAGGAGATGAGAGAAATGTCAATCTGAGAAAAAGGTGGTTGCTTGGGTTTTCCTTTGATTAGTTAACAAAAAAGCATCTTAACCTCAGCACACATTCTTGACAACCCAACTTTTTGTTTCTGGTTCTACATTCGTTACTGACTGAGACATAGAAATAAACAGCTAAACCTGGGCTGCCAATCCCAACCAGAAGTGAAGCCAGAACCCGACATAGCTCATTGGCAGCACTTCTATTTAAAAACCAAAGGACCTATTTCTATACTGTAACTCGGTAGCGGGCGTGACGGGAGCAGCACACATACATGGCAATCGAAAGGCATTCTCTGACTACACAGATCCATGTACAGCCTCAGACTACGCGTCTCGACGCAACACAGAGGCCTCAGCTCTCTAAAGGAATATAAGCCTCTGTGTGTGTGCGTGCGTGTGTGTGTGTATGTGTGTGCCCTTCTCCTCCCCAACTCTTATAGAGCACCAGAGGCTGGAAAGCTGTTACTTCCATGTCAGTGGCTGGAACATTCGGAGACTGCAGAGTGATGGAAGGGGAGGGCAGGGCAACAAGTAGAAAGCAGAATCAATCAAAGCACACAGCTTCCAGCCTGCATGGGAAAAGACTGTGGCCGCATATATGGGTGATCAAACACAGTCCGCCATTGACAACTGCTCAATGCAGTCATGCTGGGGCTTCATTTACACAAGCAGCCCAATTCAGATATGTTGCCCAATTATCAGCAAAAGAGCTGATCTGATTGATTAAAATACCAATTAGTGGGAAAATAACAGAATTGGGCTGCCTGTGTAAACGCAGCCATAATGGCAATAATAATTCAGAATTGTGGATTGTCTGTGAGATGCAAGAACACAACACAGCATAAGGGCTAGTCATACACAGCTGTCATAATACATGTTGCTTCTGCAAGACTATGTTCTAGAAGAGGTATTCCTGTACCCCCAGGGGTAGGCGCAATGTCGCTGGGGGTACGGCAAATAAAAATGGGATTCACATTTTTTTAAATGTAATATATATATTTTTATTTTTTCTTCACATTTTCAAACAGTCCATTTATATTTTCCAACGGGGCTATACATTTGCGTGAGTTTTTTTTTACCCCCCTCGCCTGAGTAGTAGTTTCACTGCCAAAAATGAAATCACACCATCCAGTGTCCAGAGAAAAAACAACACAATTGTCACGCCCTGACGCCCGGGGGTGTTCTAGTTCAATATTTCTATGTTGGTGTTTTGTATGGTTCCCAATTAGAGGCAGCTGGTAATCGTTGCCTCAAATTGGGGATCATATTTATGTAGCCATTTTTCCCACCTGTGTTTGTGGGATATTGTTTTGTGTTTGTGCATGTGCACCACTACTTTCACGTTTCGTTGTTGGTTTATTGTTTGTGTTTAATGTTTCACCGTAATAATCACGCTGTGCCTTGGTCCATCTCTCCTCCTCACGATCGTGACAGAATATCCCACCAAGCAAGGACCAAGCAGCGTGTGACGGAGGTAAAGGAGTTTTGGACCTGGGAAGAAATTATGGGAGGTTGTGAGACCCTTCCTTGGAAGGAGACACCATGGAAGGTGGAAGGACAGAGAAGACGACGGGGACCGCGGCCACAGAAACCACAAGATTTATTTGGGGGGGCATAAGGGGTGGTCGGCGGAGCGGCGGAGCGGCGGAGCAGCGGAGCGTGGAAGACCGGGTCATCAGTCCGGTGCCATCTGTGCCAGCTCCCCGTACTCACCCTGAAGAGCCAGAGAACGTCAGGGAGGAGATGGAGAAGTTAGGAGAGAGAGAGATGAGAGAAATGTGTGGTGTGCACGGCATCCGACCTGAAGAGCCTGTCAGCAGTCCGGTACGTCCTGTGCCAGCTCTCCGCACCCTTCCTGAAGTGCATGCCACCTGTGCCGGCTCCACGCACCTGGCCTCCAGTGTGCCTCCCCAGTCCGGTACGTCCTGTGCCAGCTCCCCACACCCGCCCTGAAGTGCATGTCACCAGTCCGGTGCCACCTGTGCTGGCTCAAATCATCAGGCCTCAAGTGCGCCTTCCTCTGTGCCGGTGTCCAGTCCAGCTCCAAGGCCGGAGCCTTCCTCTGCGCCGGTGCCCAGTCCAGGCACGGTGTCCAGTCCCGCTCCATGGCAGGAGCCTTCCTCTGCGCTGATGCCCAGTCCAGGCACGGTGTCCAGTCCAGCTCCAAGGTCGGAGCCTTCCTCTGCGCCGGTGCCCAGTCCAGGCACGGCGGCCAGCCCAACTCCATTGCCGGAGCCTTCCTCTGTGCTGATGCCCAGTCCAGGCACAGCGTCCAACCCAGCTCCAGGGCCGGAGCCCTCTGCGCCGGTGCCCAGTCCAGGCACGGTGTCCAGTCCCGCTCCATGGCAGGAGCCTTCCTCTGCGCTGATGCCCAGTCCAGGCACGGTGTCCAGCCCAGCTCCATGGCCGGAGCCTTCCTCTGCGCCGATGCCCAGTCCAAGCACGGCGTTCAGCCCAGCGCCATGGCCGGAGCCTTTCTCTGCACCGGTGCCCAGTCCAGGCACGGCGTCCAACCCAGCTACAGGGCCAGAGCCCTCTACGCCGGTGCCCGGACCGGAACCGCCACCGACACTAGTCACCCCCCTAACCCCCCCATTTGGTTTCAGGTTTTGCGGCCAGAGTCCGCACCTTTTTGGGGGGGTACTGTCACGCCCTGACCATAGAGTGCCCTTGGTATATGTCCGTTACGTTTATGGGGGGTCAATTAAGGAAGACATCCTCTTCTGCAAACCACTGGAAACCAGGACAACAGGAGAGGATATTTTTAAAGTACTGGACAGCTTTGTGACATCAAATGTCAAACTTCTCACAAGCCGGGTTGTGACAAAAACTAACATTCATTCTTATTATGTTTAATAAATGTATTGTATATTGTGTGTGTGGCAGGCTTACAATGATGGCAAAAAAAAAACATTTGAGAGTGCTCTGACCCTGGTGCTAGAGGGGGTACGCAGCTGGAGGTTGAATGTTTGAAGGGGTGTGGGACTATAAAAAGTTTGGAAACCACTGTTCTAGAAGAATATTGCACCATAAACATGTCATTGCCGTAGCTCTGCGGCTTTGTCCGATGAATGACGCTTTAGTTCACAGTGAGTCTTTGCAGCACAGGAGCCATAGTTCACCGGTGATGACATAGAGAGAACGTGGCTGGCCTTTTGCAACACTGTGGAGGGGTAGGTCAAGTATTTAAAGGGAAGGGAAGAGTGGAAAAGTAGAGGGAGGGAGGGAGGGAGGGAGGGAGGGAGGGAGGGAGGGAGGGAGGGAGGGAGGGAGGGAGGGAGGGAGGGAGGGAGGGAGGGAGGGAGGGAGGGAGGGAGGGAGGGAGGGAGGGAGGGGGTTAGCTTGAAAAGAATGCTGGAGAAGCATGTAACATCGGGGATCTGCCAATGAGAGCCAAGGTAATGTAGCTAGGACAAAAAGAACCAGGCGGGGCAAAGACCAAATGTCTGTCTGTAGAGTGAAGAGTAGTTTTATAACGATCGTTTAAGTTTTTATCAATAGTTAGTTCAGGTCACGTAGTCAGGCAAGACACCTGACCTTAACGAATACAGCAGACTTACTGGAATAGCGAGTGTTTGCAGTGTATAACCGCATTACATCTTACGCCACCGTTGGTTATGTCTCTTCATGTGTCCCTCTTTGGAACCCATTAAGGTAAGTGTCCAAGTAGACACTAGAGACTTCAGGTGAGTCATAGTGGCTTCCTGTTTCTCTGAAGTAGGCCAGGCCAAAATCCTGTTACTCTCACCATTTTGTGGGGAAGAACATTGGATCAGGCAGGCTGATGTTTACTGGGATACGTCTTGTTCTGGAAGCAGAACTGAGTGATTTCCTCTAGATGGGCCAGCCGAAAAGTCACAATAGGCTATATTGTAAAAACCATGAAAACAAACATTTGCTTTTTAGTCGTAGCCCTTTACACTCGTACCCGTATACTTGTTGAAAATAGATTTGGCCACCGATAAGCACCTAAATTGGAACAGTAGCTGTACAGTAACCTGCTAAAAATGACGTCAGAACTCAGGCTCTAAGCTTCACAGTGCTGGATGGATTTTGACTGACAGCCATGCTGAACTTGAGCACCGCGCATGACAAGGAGTTGCCCCCCCCCCACGCTAATTAGATAACTTTTGCAAATGTCTTGTTGTCTGAGTGAGGGAAGTGCTGTAAATGAAGAGAACTTTGAAGGATGAGACGTTGAGGATTATAATAAATACCGCTTTGATGTCATACAAGCAAGACAAACACCGTGAGTCCAAATGTGCGACTTCACATTTCCATAATCATAAAACTCATGTCGTATGCAGTGTCGACGTTTATGATCACTGTGTTTGATGTACAGTCACAAGATGACATGGTGTCAAAGCCTTGGGTTGTTCCGAACAGAATGAGCCTATGTTTGTCCATTGTGAAGAGAATTTGCCACGGAAGACACAGCTGAATGCACTCGTGACTCCTTTCTATGCGCACAAAATTACAATCCGTTTCTCTGAATTCGCCATGTGAAAGCCTAACGCTGTCAGATCGTATTTCAGAACTGACTCGTTTTTGGATGGCGTAAACAACAAACAGTAATTGTGTGATCGCGGGGATGCAGGGTTGTGTTCCAACCAAGACCAGGACAAGTGTGCTTGCTCTAGTTCCTCAACGGCACAGCTAGGCGAGCTCGAAAAAAGCACCTTGTAGATGAAGACTCTTCTTTGAGTCATAAAGTGCATTGAAAAACTGTGAACACGTTGGAGAGGTGTTAGGCCACTTGCAGACACCAGCTAGTTCTCCCACTCAAACCCATGTTATTTTTATTGCACCTACCCCACATTTTCCAGGAATATTCTTATCATGTTACTGAATGCATCCAGAGTATTTTCAGATTTCGTTATCAACAAATGCAGGGAGAAAAGTATAGAAAATGTAATATGCTAAATACATTAACTGTGTAATGTTTGGAATCACTCATGTCAGGTGAACGTTTGTGTTCTCTTTGGTCTAATAATTTCCCCATAATCTCCAAACTGTACCCTTTCAATTGCTACAATGCTCATTCCTTTCATTTAAATGTAGCCCTATCCCTATCGGCCAATTCCCACGAGTGTATAGGGTTAAGGTCAGGGTTAGGCAATAGGGTGGTTAAGGTTAGTGTTAAGGTTAGGTTTAAAATCAGATTTCAATGACATTGTGGCTTTGCCAGCTAGTGACCACTCTGCAGAGCTGCCTTCAGAACAACATTCATGGCGAAAAACGCTAACCTGCCTTGAAACAGTGGAACACTTGTGTTCTGTCAGACACACTGGAATCTCTCAGAAGGGTCACACTATTTGAGTGGTTTTGAATGATCTTGAAGGGGATTCGATTTAATTGAAAGCACAACTCTTATACTATATATACAAAGGTATGTGGCTATTTCAGCCACACCCATTGCTGACTAGTGTATAAAATAGTGCACACAGCCATGCAATCTCCATAGACAAACATTGTTAGTAGAATGGCCTTACTGAAGAGTCCAGTGACTTTCAACGTGGCACCGTCATAGGATGCCACTTTTCCATCAAGTCAGTTTGTCAATTTCTACCCTGCTAGAGCTGTCCCGGTCAACTGTAAGTGCTGTTATGTGTGAAGTGGAAACGTCTAGGAGCAACAACGGCTCAGACACGAAGTGATAGGCCACACAAGCTCACAGAATGGGACCGCTGAGTGCTGAAGCGCGTAAGGTGTAAAAATGGTCTGTCCAACACTCACTACTGAGTACCAAACTGTAACTATAAGCAACGTCAGCACAATAACTGTTTGTCAGGAGCTCCATTAAATGGGTTTCCATGGCCGAGCAGCCACACACAAGCCTAAGATCACCATGCACAATGCCAAGCGTAGGCTTTAGTGGTGTAAAGCTCTCCGGCATTGGAGCAGTGGAAATGCATTCTCTGGAGTGATGAATCACGCTTTACCATCTGACAGTCCGATGGACAAATCTGGGTTTGGCGGACACCAGCTACCTACCCGAATGCATAGTGCCAACAGTAAGGTTTGGTGGAGAAGGACTAATGGTCTGGGGCTGTTTTTCATGGTTCTGGCCCCTTAGCTCCAGTGAAGGGGAATCTTAATGCTACAGTATACAGTGACATTCTAGATGATTCTGTGCTTCCAACTTTGTTGCAACAGTTTGGGGAAGGCCCTTTCCTGTTTCAGCATGACAATGCCCCCGTGCACAAAGCGAGGTCCATACAGAAATGGTTTGTCGAGATCGGTGTTGAAGAACTTGACTGGCCTGCACAAAGCCCATCTTTGGGATGAATTGGAACGTAGACTACAAGCCGAGGCCTAATCACCTACATCAGTACCTGACCTCACTAATGCTCGTGTCTGAATGGAAGTAGGTCCCCGCAGTAATGTTTCCACATCTAGTGGAAAGCCTTCCCAGAAGAGAGGCTGTTACGGCACCAAAAGGGGGGACCAACTCCATATTAAGGCCCATGATTTTGGAATGAGATGTTCGACGAGCAGGTGTCCACATACTTTTGGTCATGTAGTGTACGTTGAAATAGACAATGCTACAGTATGCTGTGCGATGCGCCCGTCTAGGAGCCAATGTAAACATGCGTTCAGTTTATTGTGCTAGTTAAGTCCACTAGCAGACAAGTTTTGGTGCATTGAAGGGATGTTGAGTGAGATAACAGTAGACTGTAGATTAAACAGCATGGAGCACCAAAGAGAATTGATTTAGATTTCTCTGCTCTCCACCAGTGTGTGAGGAGAATGGACACACACACACACACACCACACAGCAGAGATACTGTTCTTCCTGTCGTCTTCAGAAGCTTGTCCATGAGAGGGAGGTAGAGAGACAGGTGCTGATTGAGCCAAGCGCTCAGTTCTGATCTGTGCTTACCCTCTCTGTCTGTCTGTCTGTCAGTCTGTCTGTCTGTCACACGCTCCTCTGACTACCGCTAACCCTTAAACAGGTCCGACGTGGAGAATGCTCCCCACTTAACTTTAAAGACAACCAGTGTGACCAGCCTTGTGAGGTCCACTGTAGCAGGTACACAAGACTGGTTTGCTAGATCTGGACGAAGATATGTCCTTCTTTGACATAAATGGTTGACTCGATTGGCTGAAAGTCAAGGCAGTTTATAATATCTTTAGCACCAACAGATCTTCTGTTGAATCTGACAATTAATCTTAATGGTTGTACAGTCGTCTCAAATAAAACTGTAAAGGACCTCGGCGTTACTCTGGACCCTGATCTCTCTTTTGAAGAACATATCAAGACCATTTCAAGGACAGCTTTTTTCAATCTACGTAACATTGCAAAAATCTGAAACTTTCTGTCCAAAAATGGCGCAGAAAAATTAATCCATGCTTTTGTCACTTCTAGGTTAGACTACTGCAATGCTCTACTTTCCGGCTACCCGGATAGGGCACTAAATAAACTTCAGTTGGTGCTAAATACGGCTGCTGGAATCCTGACTAGAACCAAAATTTTTTATCATATTACTCCAGTGCTAGCCTCCTTACACTGGCTTCCTGTCAAAGCAAGGGCTGATTTCAAGGTTTTACTGCTAACCTACAAAGCATTACATGGGCTTGCTCCTACCTATCTCTCTGATTTGGTCCTGCCGTACAAACCTACACGTACGCTACGGTCACAAGACGCAGGCCTCCTAATTGTCCCTAGAATTTCTAAGCAAACAGCTGGAGGCAGGGCTTTCTCCTATAGAGCTCCATTTTTATGGAACGGTCTACCTACCCATGTCAGAGACGCAAACTCGGTCTCAACCTTTAAGTCTTTACTGAAGACTCATCTCTTCAGTGGGTCATATGATTGAGTGTAGTCTGGCCCAGGAGTGGGAAGGTGAACGGAAAGGCTCTGGAGCGACGAACCGCCCTTGCTGTCTCTGCCTGGCCGGTTTCCCTCTTTCCACTGGGATTCTCTGCCTCTAACCCTATTACAGGGGCTGAGTCACTGGCTTACTGGGGCTCTCTCATGCCGTCCCTGGAAGGGGTGCGTCACCTGAGTGGGTTGATTCACTGATGTGGTCATCCTGTCTGGGTTGGCGCCCCCCCTTGGGTTGTGCCATGGCAGAGATCTTTGTGGGCAAAACTCAGCCTTGTCTCAGGATGGTAAGTTGGTGGTTGAAGATATCCCTCTAGTGGTGTGGGGCTGTGCTTTGGCAAAGTGGGTGGGGTTATATCCTTCCTGTTTGGCCCTGTCCGGGGTGTCCTCGGATGGGGCCACAGTGTCTCCTGACCCCTCCTGTCTCAGCCTCCAGTATTTATGCTGCAGTAGTTTATGTGTCGGGGGGCTAGGGTCAGTTTGTTATATCTGGAGTACTTCTCCTGTCCTATTCGGTGTCCTGTGTGAATCTAAGTGTGCGTTCTCTAATTCTCTCCTTCTCTCTTTCTTTCTCTCTCTCGGAGGACCTGAGCCCTAGGACCATGCCCCAGGACTACCTGACATGATGACTCCTTGCTGTTCCCAGTCCACCTGGCCGTGCTGCTGCTCCAGTTTCAACTGTTCTGCCTTATTATTATTTGACCATGCTGGTCATTTATGAACATTTGAACATCTTGGCCATGTTCTGTTAAAATCTCCACCTGGCACAGCCAGAAGAGGACTGGCCACCCCACATATGCTCTCTCTAATTCTCTTTCTTTCTCTCTCTCGGAGGACCTGAGCCCTAGGACCATGCCCCAGGACTACCTGACATGATGACTCCTTGCTGTCCCCAGTCCATCTGACCGTGCTGCTGCTCCAGTTTCAACTGTTCTGCCTTATTATTATACGACTATGCTGGTCATTTATGAACATTTGAACATCTTGGCCATGTTCTGTTATAATCTCCACCCGGCACAGCCAGAAGAGGACTGGCCACCCCACATAGCCTGGTTCCTCTCTAGGTTTCTTCCTAGGTTTTGGCCTTTCTAGGGAGTTTTTCCTAGCCACCGTGCTTCTACACCTGCATTGCTTGCTGTTTGGGGTTTTAGGCTGGGTTTCTGTACAGCACTTTTAGATATCAGCTGATGTACGAAGGGCTATATAAATAAATTTGATTTGATAATAGAAATGTATTTATTTCAATTTTATTTAACCAGGTAGGCAAGTTCTGATCTGTGCTTTGTCTGTCTGTCTGTCTGACCTCATTGTGCTCACTAGGCAAGCTAGGCTCTGTAAATCTCTCTCTCCTCTCCCCACCCACAGCCTGCTGTCTCTCTGCTCTGTCTCTCTGCTCCAGCCATCTGGATAGGGTATGGTCCTGAGACATAAGCAGCTAAACTAAAGGGGCCTGCGCCCTACACAAACAGAGACACGGAGCATCGTATGTGGTCCATTGCAGAATCCGAGCCACAGAACTACACAGAAAACCATGCTCCGTCGCAGCGTTTGTGTAAAGTGGCCTTCCTTTTTTATCGAACCAGGCAAGTCAGTTAAGAACTAATTCTTATTAAGAATGACGGCCTAGCCTGGCCAAACTCGGACGACGCTGGGCCAACTGTGCGACGTCCTATGCGACTCCCAATCATTGCCGGATGTGATACAGCCTGGTTTCGAACCAGATACTGTAGTGACACCTCTTGCACTGAGATGCGGTGCCTTAGACCACTGCGCCACTCAGGAGATACCCTGAGTAACTGCCTTGCCTGGTTGGCTTGCTGACTGACTGTGGGTATCAGCAGCACATTGCCCTGCACACCGAGGGTCCACAGCGTCCACTTCTAGGGAATGATTTGGACACGTTACGTGGATGTTTGGCACTAAGAGCCTGGTTCTCATGTCATGTCACCTAATGCCAAATCCAGGACCGCGGGGACCGCAGGGTCACACAGGTTCCAATCTACGGGAGACGCTCGGAGGCACTAAGATGCATGCGTCCGCAACTCCATACCTTCAGTAGTATTTGGGCTGGTGTGTGTGCGTGCTCTCGTGTGTGTGCGAGAGTTTCTGGTTTTGTTATTTATAGCAGAGTACCAGGTGTGACATGGTGGTTATTACTGCAGCTGGGCACTGCATAGCCTTGGAGGCTTCACTTAGTCAGTAGTACACCTCTCGCACATACCAAATGTAACAGTTCATTCTGATTACATCAAATAAGAAGAAGTTGAACTTGCTCTGCACGTCCAGGTCTGTAGAGGGGTTTGGGTCCGTCAGAGCAGGGCTGCACAACTCCAGTCCTGGAGGGCCGCAAAGTCGACTGCTTTTCCGGCCTTTTTAAATCAGTGACTGACTCAGACCTGAGTGAAAGCAGTGACAGTGATGATCTGTGAGGAAGAAGAAAAAAGTCCAGCAGAACTATGACCCTGAAGGACTGGAGTTGAGCACTGCTGGTTGAGAGGGAACGCAGTGCCAAGTGGAGAGAGTGGCCTGATAAAGTGAGCAGACTGGGCAGGGAGGGGAGCAGTGTTTTGAGAAATGTTACCGTACCAGACCTCATCCTCTTCCTCTTTTTTTAATCCACCCATGTCTTCAAGTAAACCTTAATGTTCAGACAGGGGGAAAGGAAGAGAGGAACAGAGAGATTAAAGTAGAGAGGGATAAGATAGCAAATAAATAGTCGAAATGCGAAAGGAAGTTTAGGCATATTAATGAAAAGCGAAGGTGGTGATTACTGTGAGTCGTGCTTATCTGTGTCAGCAGAAACCACAATCGGCTAAGGCTGTGGGTTTACTTGTGTGTTTACTGGTCATATGTGTATGTGTGCGTTTGTTTGTGTGTGTGTGTGTGTGTGTGTGTGTGTGTGTGTGTGTGTGTGTGTGTGTGTGTGTGTGTGTGTGTGTGTGTGTGTGTACAAGTTTGTCTCTCTCTGTGTGTGTGTGAGTGTGTGTGTGTGTGTCAGAAAGTCGTATAATCATGGGGGGATGACATAAGGCTGGGGTCAGCAGGAGGATTGCCAGCTGGCAGGAGAGATGCCAGGCCACAGAGATGCCAGTTCCCTGCAGCCTCCTCAGTGGGTGGGGAGAGAGAATGAGCCAGGCAGGAGGGAAGAAGGACCACTAACTGATGTCAGGCAGTCCACACCATTCCTCAGATGTTAACACCCCTAGCACCAAATCGTTCATGTCCCTTACAACACAACAACGAGTAGAAGATCAGGTCCCACTGTCCCAATTTCCTAAAAGAATCAGCCATCACCAAGAAGCTTAACCTACATATGGATCAAAACAAGATGGCAGATGAAATGACCCACTGAAAGACCCATCACTAGCGCCTGTCACATACACTTCATTTCACTAATCTGTCAGTCAAGAACATCGACCTATGACTAAGGCTGTTAAGCCCCTACTGCTATGGCATTTGCACGTGTGTGTGCATGTGTGTGTACATGGTCTATTGGCAAAGACAAGGCTCACAACACAAACAGAGAGTGTAGCAGATCAATTTAGAACAATAATGTTTGGGTCTCATTATCCAGCTCTAATTTGGCCTAAAAACCTTGGCCTGAGCACATGGGGCAGAACACAGCTGACCACATGGAATGGCTGCATTGTTCAGCCTCAGCCTCAGCCCCAGTTACTGGAGACTGGAGCCCCTGCTTCCATAGCAGTGAATTCCCTTCCCTCCAGCAGCAGAGCCCAGACCTCGGGCCCCATGGAGAAGACCTGACCACATTAATGCCTGGCCACTACCCACACCCTCATCAGAGACTTCAATCCACTGACAACCAGCAGTTCTGCTCTCTCTCTGCAGTAAGTGAACGTGTGAGAAGGCAGATTCTCCACTTGTCCAACAGGGCTTGTTATGCGACAGCAGTTACAACACAGCGAGAGAGAGAGACAACTAAACGCTCTACTTTATTGTCCAGAACAGTATGTGTATAACATCCCAATCACATCAGTGAAAAATTCAATCACAGAAAACCAAGGCTCCCTCCCAGCTCTGGTAGCTACTTTGTTACCGTGAATTGGCCTTCAGTGATTCAGTGAGACTGGTCCAGGGCAAATCCCTGCCATCTGTCCAGGAGCCAAGGTCCACCAGAGGCCTGATCCCCCCTCACAGACAGCCTGTGCTACTTCGGTATCTGGTTCTGTACCAGAGGAACCATCACTAGCCAGGCTCTCTGACACACTAACCAGTCAGTTAAAGCCTCACATAACACAAGCCAGCCTTATCCCTGTGGGGCAGCATTATAACCTCAAGAGATGTTGCTTAGCGGTGCAGACCGGCCACCTCCAGGATTAGAGGTATTTTCTGATGACACAACACAACACAGCCTTCTCCACGCGAACAGACAAACCATTGTCTCTGCCAGTAGGGTCATGGTGGAGTGGATCAGACAGGCCAGGCAGCCCGGTGTGGTGAGGTGCTGCTGCCTCAGACGGCTGGCTGCAGTAAAGCAGCTTTAGAGGAGGGATGAAGGGAGAGAAAGAGGAGATTAAGAGGCTGAGATTGACAGCTGGAGACGGTGTAATGAGGCCCCTCAACACAAGGCCTAGGAAGACAAGTGTGAGGGGGGACCATGTTTACACATCCCTTAGAGGGTTGCTGATGGGGCCTCAAGAGAGAGCCTCCTGGGAGAGGAATTTCAGGGGGCCACCATCCCAGCCCCAGTCCCAGCCCTGCCCCAGCCTAACCCAGTTCCAATCCTACCCCCAGTCCCAGCCCTGCCCCAGTTCCAGTCCTACCCCCAGTCGCAGCCCTGCCCCAGTTTCAGTCCTACCCCCAGTCCCAGTCCTTCCCCAGTCCCAGTCCTGCCCCTGTCCCAGCCCTTCCCCAGTCCCAGCCCTGCCCCAGTCCCAGCCCTGCCCCAGTCCGGGTCCTGCCCCTGTCCCGGTCCTGCCCCTGTCCCAGCCCTTTCCCTGTCCCGGTCCTGCCCCTGTCCCAGCCCTGCCCCAGTCCCAGCCCTGCCCCAGTCCTGCCTCAGTCCCAGTCCTGCCCCAGTACCAGCCCTGCCTCAGTCCCAGACCTGCCCCAGTCCCAGTCCTGCCCCAGTACCAGCCCAGCCCCAGTCCCAGTTCTGCCCCAGTCCCAGCCCTGCTCCAGTCCTGCCCCAGTCCCAGCCCTGCCCCAGTCCCAGCCCTGCCTCAGTCCCAGTCCTGCCCCAGTACCAGCCCTGCCCCAGTCCTGCCTCAGTCCTGCCCCAGTCCCAGCCCTGCCCCAGTCACAGCCCTACCTCAGTCCCAGCCCTGCTCCAGTCCCAGCCCTGCTCCAGTCCCAGCCCTGCTCCAGTCCCAGCCCTGCTCCAGTCCCAGCGCTGCCTCAGTCCCAGCCCTGCCCCAGTCCCAGCCCTGCTCCAGTCCCAGCCCTGCCTCAGTCCCAGCCCTGCCCCAGTCCTGCCTCAGTCCCAGCCCAGCCCTGCCCCAGTCCCAGTCCTGCCCCAGTCCCAGTCCTGCCCCAGTCCTGCCTCACCAGCCCTGCCCCAGTCCCAGCCCCCCAGTCCCAGTCCTGCCCCAGTCCCAGCCCTGCTCCAGTCCCAGTCCCAGTCCCAGTCCCAGCCCTGCCTCAGTCCCAGTCCTGCCCCAGTCCCACCCAGCCCTGCCCCAGTCCCAGCCCTGCCCCAGTCCTGCCTCAGTCCCAGCCCTGCCCCAGTCCTGCCTCAGTCCCAGCTCTGCCCCAGTCCCAGTCCCAGTCCCAGTCCTGCCCCAGTCCCAGTCCTGCCTCAGTCCCAGTCCTGCCCCAGTCCCAGTCCTGCCTCAGTCCCAGTCCCAGTCCTGCCCCAGTCCCAGCCCTGCCCCTGTCCCAACCCTGCCCCTGTCCCAACCCTGCCCCAGGAGGACTTGAGGTAAGTAGAGGAAATTGCTACTGCTCATATCTCATTAAATGTATCTCTCTCTCCCAAGGCTTGGAGGAGGAGACTTGCAGTAGACATGCCCACAAGGTTAGGATCTGTCTTTTCAAACAGCTTAGGCATCGAGGCATGTGGAGGCAGAGTTGACCCTATAAAAAAGGGTCCTAGGAGCCCCACAGTTAAATAAAGGCCAGCTCTCACTAGAAGAAAAAGAAGCCAGCTCTCACTAGAAGAAAAAGAGGCCAGCTCTCACTAGAAGAAAAAGAGGCCAGCTCTCACTAGAAGAAAAAGAGGCCAGCTCTCACTAGAAGAAAAAGAAGCCAGCTCTCACTAGAAGAAAAAGAAACCAGCTCTCACTAGAAGAAAAAGAAGCCAGCTCTCACTAGAAGAAAAAGAGGCCAGCTCTCACTAGAAGAAAAAGAAGCCAGCTCTCACTAGAAGAAAAAGGGCCAGCTCTCACTAGAAGAAAAAGAGGCCAGCTCTCACTAGAAGAAAAAAGAAACCAGCTCTCACTAGAAGAAAAAGAGGCCAGCTCTCACTAGAAGAAAAACAGGCCAGCTCTCACTAGAAGAAAAAGAAGCCAGCTCTCACTAGAAGAAAAAGAAGCCAGCTCTCACTAGAAGAAAAAGAAGCCAGCTCTCACTAGAAGAAAAAAGAAGCCAGCTCTCACTAGAAGAAAAAGAGGCCAGCTCTCACTAGAAGAAAAAGAGGCCAGCTCTCACTAGAAGAAAAAGAGGCCAGCTCTCACTAGAAGAATATGAAGCCAGCTCTCAGTAGAAGAAAAAGAGGCCAGCTCTCACTAGAAGAAAAAGAAGCCAGCTCTCACTAGAAGAAAAAGAAACCAGCTCTCACTAGAAGAATATGAAGCCAGCTCTCACTAGAAGAAAAAGAGGCCAGCTCTCACTAGAAGAAAAAGAGGCCAGCTCTCACTAGAAGAAAAAGAGGCCAGCTCTCACTAGAAGAAAAAGAGGCCAGCTCTCACTAGAAGAATATGAAGCCAGCTCTCACTAGAAGAAAAAGAGGCCAGCTCTCACTAGAAGAAAAAGAGGCCAGCTCTCACTAGAAGAAAAAGAGGCCAGATCTCACTAGAAGAAAAAGAGGCCAGCTCTCACTAGAAGAAAAAGAAGACAGCTCTCACTAGAAGAAATAGAAGCCAGCTCTCACTAGAAGAAAAAGAAGCCAGCTCTCACTAGAAGAAAAAGAAACCAGCTCTCACTAGAAGAAAAAGAAACCAGCTCTCACTAGAAGAAAAAGAAGCCAGCTCTTACTAGGCTACCTGTTGCCCTAATAGCGTAGCCTACCAATCTGCTGACACTGGACAATAATTTTTTGTAATTCCGTACATTTTTTAAATATTCTTATTATATATATTTTTATTTTACCCCCTTTTTCTCCACAATTTCGTGGAATCCAATTGGTAGTTACAGTCTTGTCCCATCGTTGCAACTCCCGTACGGACTCTGGAGAGGCAAAGGTCGAGAGCCATGCGGCCTCCGAAACACAACACGCCGTGTCACATGGCTTTTTGACACAACGCTCACTTAACCCGGAAGGCAGCCGCACCAATGTGTCGGAGAAAACACCGTCCAACTGGCGCCCGTGTCAGGGTAGCGTGCACTGCGCCCGGCCCGCCACAGGAGTCACTAGAGTGCGATTGGACAAGGACATCCCGGGCCGGCCAACCCCTCTCCTAACCCGGACGTTGCTGGGCCAATTGTGCGCCACCTCGTGGGTCTCCTGGACGCGGCTGGCTGAGACACAGCCTGGGATCGAACCCGGTCTGTAGTGATGCCTCTAGCACTGCGATGCAGAGCCTTAGACCACTGTGCCACTCAGGAGACCCTGGACAATCATGACCAGCATACAGAGTTTTATCATCACAGTCCAATTTAGAGGAGAGAGAAAGGGAGAAGTCCCAGAGAACCAGAAAGGGGCAAAAGTCAAGAGATAATAGGAGTGAACCATTTCCTGCAGGGAAACTAGCTCGCTAATAGGCTTAAACCAGTCACAATGATCACACATTCACATCAATCACTTAAACCAAAAAAATTCACTCAAACCATAACATGACTGCTTTGCTGGTAGTGTCTGTGTGTTTGGGACTGGGAGACAGACAACCACAGCTGGTTTCCATTGATTGGAGAGGTTGACGAAGGCCATTAGTGGATTTGTCAATAGGTGGTGTGAATGACAACACTTCAGAACCCACTTCCAGTTCACATCACAATGACCCATTAACAGCAGTGAGATGATTAACTCCCTGTGTGTAGTCTCTTTAGCTCTCCGGGTTGCCTCCCACAATATTCAAATGTTCTGGCTTAACACGTCTGTGTGTGACTGAACTTCAGTTTGATAATGAGCAACTACGTAATTGCCTACGTCACTACCTTACATGCTTGAATAAAATACAACATGGTAGTGAGCAAGATGGAGATCACAGAGGTCATTTTTAATTAGTGCATTTCACAATTGGCTAGTTTGCATTAACTATCTTCAATAAAACCACTGCAAAGGGTAGTTGGGTTGGTCTCTGTGTGGCAGACTGACTTGAAGCGGGGGGGGCAAGCAACCTGAGCCTGCACCTCATCAAACTGAGGCATTTCATTTCTCTAGCAGGCCCCTATCATCAAGATTGTGTTTATTGAATAATTCACTTACACCTCAGCCTCCTCTGTCTGTGAGAAGTCAACCTGATTAGGAAGAAGAAGAAAGAACCTGTTGATTTATTAACAGAATAATAAGCTG
>NC_056455.1:8982909-9070409 GCF_018296145.1 Oncorhynchus tshawytscha
ACAACCTGTGTTCTCTGGAGTGATGAAGCACGGTTAACCATCTGGCAGTTCGACGGATGAATCTGGATTTGGCAGATGCCAGGAGAACACTACCTTCCACAATGCACAGTGTCAACAGTAAAGTTTGGTGGAGGAGGAATAATGGTCTGGGGTTGTTTTTCATGGTTCGGGCAGGGGAATCTTAACGCTACAGCATACATTGTCATTCTCAAGATTCTGTGCTTCCAACTTTGAGGCAACAGTTTGGGGAAGGCCCTTTCCTGTTTCAGCATGACAATGCCCCTGTGCACAAAGCGAGGTCCACACAGAAATTGTTCGTCAAGATCAGTGTGGAAGAACTTGACTGGCCTGCACAAATCCCTGACCTCAACCGCATCGAACAATTGGAATTGGAATGCCGATAGCGAGCCAGGCCTAATCGCCCAACATCAGTGCCTGACCTCACTAATGCTCTTGTGGCTGAATTGAAGCAATGTCTGTCTGTCTGTCTGTCTGTCTGTCTGTCGGTCGGTCGGTCTGTCGGTCTATCTCTCTCTCTCTCTCTCTCTCTCTCTCTCTCTCTCTCTCTCTCTCTCTCTCTCTCTCTCTCTATCTATCTACCTATCTATCTATCTACTCAATTCAAGGGGCTTTATTGGCATGGGAAACATGGGTTAACATTGCCAAAGCAAGTGAGGTAGATAATGTACAAAAGTGAAATAAACAATCAAAATTAACAGTAAACATTACACATACAGAAATTTCAAAACAATAAAGACATTACAAATGTCATATTATACAATATACATATATATACATATATGTAACAATGTACAAATGGTTAAAGAACACAAGGGAAAATAAATAAGCATAAATATGGGTTGTATTTACAATGGTGTTTGTTCTTCACTGGTTGCCCTTTTCTTGTGGCATATCTATCTATCTATCTATCTATCTATCTATCTATCTATCTATCTATCTATCTATCTATCTATCTATCTATCTATCTATCTATCTATCTATCTATCTATCTATCTATCTATCTATCTATCTATCTATCTATCTATCTATCTATCTATCTATCTATCTATCTATCTATCTATCTATCTATCTATCTATCTATCTATCTATCCTATCTATCTATCTATCTATCTATCTATCTATCTATCTATCTATCTATCTATCTATCTATCTATCTATCTATCTATCTATCTATCTATCTATCTATCTATCTATCTATCTATCTATCTATCTATCTATCTATCTATCTATCTATCTATCTATCTATCTATCTATCTATCTATCTATCTATCTATCTATCTATCTATCTATCTATCTATCTATCTATCTATCTATCTATCTATCTATCTATCTATCTATCTATCTATCTATCTGGCCAACGCAAAAAAAACTATAGACATAGCGACATCTTGTGGGTATTGTAGGACAATGCATTTGCAACACTTGTAACCAAAGATGTCCAGTCAATTCAATTCAAGAGGCTTTATTGGCATGGGAAACATATGTTAACATTGCCAAAGCAAGTGAGCTAGATAATATACAAAAGTGAAATAAACAATAAATATGAACAGTAAACATTCCACTCACAGAAGTTCCAAAAGAATAAAGACATTACAAATGTCATATTATTTTGTAACGATGTAGAAATTGTTAAAGTACAAAAGAGAACATAAATAAGCATAAATATGGGTTGTATTGACAATGGTGTTTGTTCCTGGCAACAGGTCACAAATCTTGCTGCTGTGATGGGACTCTGTGGTATTTCATCCAGTCTCCAACGACTTGTACAAGGGAAATTTATTCATATTTGGTTGAATAAATTGAGGCGCTGGACATGACTAAGCACTATTTTTGCTATGACTTAGTTATTAGTATTTAATGTAACACAGGATTGTATGCTTTACTATGATGTAGCCGACCACACGTTTACTTATTTAAAAAAAAGTTCCACGAAAATGATTCAAGAAGAGCAATACATGTTTAACAAAAATCCTTCAATATGCATGAAAAAGCCTCACGATATAGTCCCTCATTGATAGTCAAATAGGATTCCCCCATATTTTAATCTTATGAAAATGATTGGTTGCTATGCCCTTTATGTGTACAATCCCTATTGGAACCCATTGGGTGAAAAAGCTTCTTATGGACCAATCATCACCTTTGAGACAGTCAGTGATAAAAGAAGAGCATGTTATTCGCGGGGAGTTGTTGTGAAAACTCTTGAGTTAGATGTCCGCTGAAGGTCTTGAGTGAGATGTCCGCTGAAGGTCTTGAGTGAGATGTCCACTGAAGGTCTTGAGTGAGATGTCCGCTGAAGGTCTTGAGTGAGATGTCTGCTGAAGGTCTTGAGTGAGATGTCCACTGAAGGTCTTGAGTGAGATGTCCGCTGAAGGTCTTGAGTGAGATGTCCGCTGAAGGTCTTGAGTGAGATGTCCGCTGAAGGTCTTGAGTGAGATGTCCGCTGAAGGTCTTGAGTGAGATGTCCGCTGAAGGTCTTGAGTGAGATGTCTGCTGAAGGTCTTGAGTGAGATGTCCGCTGAAGGTCTTGAGTGAGATGTCCGCTGAAGGTCTTGAGTGAGATGTCTGCTGAAGGTCTTGAGTGAGATGTCCGCTGAAGGTCTTGAGTTAGATGTCCACTGAAGGTCTTGAGTGAGATGTCCGCTGAAGGTCTTGAGTGAGATGTCCGCTGAAGGTCTTGAGTGAGATGTCCGCTGAAGGTCTTGAGTGAGATGTCCGCTGAAGGTCTTGAGTGAGATGTCCGCTGAAGGTCTTGAGTGAGATGTCCGCTGAAGGTCTTGAGTGAGATGTCCGCTGAAGGTCTTGAGTGAGATGTCCGCTGAAGGTCTTGAGTGAGATGTCTGCTGAAGGTCTTGAGTGAGATGTCCGCTGAAGGTCTTGAGTGAGATGTCCGCTGAAGGTCTTGAGTGAGATGTCTGCTGAAGGTCTTGAGTGAGATGTCCGCTGAAGGTCTTGAGTTAGATGTCCACTGAAGGTCTTGAGTGAGATGTCCGCTGAAGGTCTTGAGTGAGATGTCCGCTGAAGGTCTTGAGTGAGATGTCCGCTGAAGGTCTTGAGTGAGATGTCCGCTGAAGGTCTTGAGTGAGATGTCCGCTGAAGGTCTTGAGTGAGATGTCTGCTGAAGGTCTTGAGTGAGATGTCCGCTGAAGGTCTTGAGTGAGATGTCTGCTGAAGGTCTTGAGTGAGATGTCTGCTGAAGGTCTTGAGTGAGATGTCCGCTGAAGGTCTTGAGTGAGATGTCTGCTGAAGGTCTTGAGTGAGATGTCCGCTGAAGGTCTTGCTCGTGACGCTACTTTATAAAAGCGAGAAGAGCAACTGGCAAGCTCGAGATCAATACTTCTGTAGCTAGCCGCAGTGTACTAGTGATTTCCCCTGTCATTGTTTAAAGTCCGTTTGATTTAATTCATTTTTTATTTTTTAGAAAAGTTAGATTTTTAAATCGTGAACATTTCACCTGGGGAAATTTCCTACAGAAACGTTGTTTACAAGTGAATTTATGGAGGTAAGCTAGCTAGCTAGCCCAGTTGACTAGCTACATTTAGTTAAGTTAGACATAAACCGTGTGACTGAGGGAGACAGGGAACACAAACGCTAACTTAGGACAAAAGTGAAACTGTCTGTTATTACTGTGTCATTCAGAATAGGTTGTCGATTGAACTCATAAAAGTTGTTTGTTTTGGGTGTTTCGGGTTTAGCTAGCTAGACACCTGCTGAGCATCCTTCTTTCTATCTTTGTAACTAACTTAGCTAGTTCGCGACTGTTGCTAGCTAACGTACATTTAATTACAATATGACTTGGGCCGAGTTAGCCATGTGCAAAACAATATGTTATTACCCTGCTAGCTGTATATCTAATAATCAAGATAGCTAGTCAATGAAACTGTATTGTTCTGTTGAATGTTTGTATGAATATCTTTGTAATGTTTAGTTTAATAATGCAGTGAAGAATAGAATAAGTGCAAGTTCAAGAGGAGTGAGAATGGCGTTTGATCGATTCCAGAGTGCATCATCAGGTTCAGACTCATTCTTTTCCTCAAATAAGCATCAGGTGAGACATTCAAAAGAAGTGTTTTACTTTTCTAGACTGCAGTTCATTACAATGTACGCTATAGATGATAAATCATTCAAGTGGTGTGTTTATTAATGGTTTATAATAAGTAGCTAGTGTTTTGTAAGTCTTAGGTATGAATTGTCTATTGTAGGCAAAACGGAATCAGAATGCTATCTCTCATCTCTCACCAGTGACTGGCAGTTGTTTTCACTAGAGTTCATGAATTTCCTTTTTTATTGTCTCACAGACCTGTGGAACTGCGGACACCGAAAGGCTATTGCATCCTTACATCCCATTACCCGATTTCTCACTGTCAGAAGAACCTCCCATGTCCTACACACCCTGGTTGGCACAGGATGATCCATACCAACTCATTAATTGCACCCAGAACAATGTTAAAAGCAGGTAACTAAACTAACTATTTGTAATGCAACTCTCAGAATTGTATACTGACCTGGTCCATACTGTGTTTTGTCATACCAGTATTTATCATTGACAGTCTGAAGAATGTATTGAGAAAAGGAAGACCAAGTCTTAATTTATACTGAACAAAAATATAAACGCAGCATGTAAAGTGTTGGTTCCATGTTTTATCAGCTGAAATAAAAGACCCCAGAAATTGTCCATATGCACAAAAAGCTTATGTCTCTCAAATTTCGGCCTCAAATGTGTTTATATCCCTTTTAGTGAGCATTTCTCCGTTGCCAGGAGAAACACAATGCCACAGGTGTCTCAAGTTTTGAGGGAGCGTGCAATTAGTGTGCTGACTGCAGGAATGTCCACCCGAGCTGTTGCCAGAGAATTTAATGTTAATTTCTGTACCATACTCTGTCGTTTTAGAGAATTTGGCAGTAACTCCAACTGGCCTCACAACCGCAGACCACGTGTATGGCGTCGTGTGGGCGAGTGGTTTGCTGATGTCAATGTTGTGAACAGAGTGCCCCATGGTGGCGGTGGGGTTATGGCAGTGGTGGAAAAAGTACTCAATTGTCATACTTTAGTAAAAGTAAAGATACCTTAATAGAAAATGACTCAAGTAAAAGTGAAAGTCACCTAGTAAAATACTACTTGAGTAAAAGTCTAAAAGTATTTGGAGGTAAGTATACTTAAGTATCAAAAGTAAATGTATTTAAGTATCAAAAGTAGAAGTATGAATCTTTTCTAATTACTTATATTAAGCAAACCAGTAGGCACAATTTTCATGTTTTGTATTTATTTACAGATAGCCAGGAGCGCACTCCAACACTCTGACATAATTTACAAACAAAGTATTTGTGTTTAGTGAGTCCGCCAGATCAGAGGTAGTAGAGATGACCAGGGATGTCCTCTTGATAAGTGTGTGAATTTGACCATGTTCTGTCCTGCTAAGCATTCAACATGTAAAAAGTACTTTTGGGTGTCAGGGAAAATGTATGGAGTTAAAAGTACAAAATTTTCTTTAGAAATGTATTAAAGTAAAAGTAGTCAAAAATATTAACATTAAAGTACAAAAAATGACTTAAGTAGTACTTTAAAGTATTTTTACTTACGGACTTTACAACACTGGGTTATGGTATGGGCAGGCATATGCTACAGACAACAAACACAATTTTATTTTATCAATGGCAATTTGAATGCAAAGAGATACCGTGACTAAATCCTTTTTTGTGCCATTCATCCACCGCCATCACCTCAGGTTTCAGCGTGATAATGCACGGCCCCATATTGCAAGGATCTGTACACAATTCCAGGAAGTTGAAAATGTCCCAGTTCTTCCATGGCCTGCATACTCACCAGACATGTCACCCATTGAGCATGTTTGGGATTCTCTGGATCGATGTGTATGACAGTGTCTTCCAGTTCCTGCCAATATGCAGAAACTTCGCACAGCCATTGAAGAGTAATGGGACAACATTCCACAGGTCACAATCAACAGCCTGATCAACTCTATGTGAAGGAGATGTGTCGCGCTGCATGAGGCAAATGGTGGTCACATCAAATACAGACTGGTTTTCTGATCCACTACCCTACTTTTTTTTATGTTACAGTATCTGTGACCAACAGATGCATATCTGTATTCCCAGTCATGTGAAATCCATAGATTAGGGTCTAAGGCAGCTCAGTAAAATCTTTGAAATTGTTGCATGTTGCATTTTTGTTTATTCTAATTAATTGTACTGAAATCATAGAGGTGATTTGAAGACACAAGGTGTTCATGAACACGCTGTCCATTTGAAATTCAGTTGAACTTCTAATAACCACTGGACTTTGTCATATACTGTATGTCCCACTCTATTTGAAATGTAAATGGTCTTCTTTTTCACGTCTTTTGAAATGCTTATGTTTTAAATCTCCGAGGAATCTCCCAGATGGAAATGACTGTGGAAGTGAAGCTGATCTCTATGGGCTGGTGTCAAATATCTTGGAGGAGGCTGATCAAATGGACAGTTACTATAATGAAGAGTAAGTTATTCATTAGGAGGGTATTTTTTGTCTTCAGTGATATGAGCTCATTTCATTGTGTTGGGAGGCAAATGAATGGGAATTGGAAATGGAAACCGCAACGTTTGCCAGTAATGACTTTGAGACTTTCAATTGTGTTTAAAAAACTGTATTTAACCTCTAACTTCTCAACTCTCCTTTTAGGACATTATCCCAACTGAAATCTGTCTGGTCTCCCAAGTCAATGAGCGACGATTGCCAGCAGTACTTCCAGTCTGAGTCCAAAGTGCAGTCCAACTTTCTGCCGAACCATGTTTACCCTGAGTCTTTCAGTAAAGCACAAGGGCAGCCAATGAACAGAGGTTCCGAAGAGTTCTACCAGCGTTTCAACGGCTTTGATACCAGTGACCAGCAGTCGCTTCGCTCTTCCTGCAATGGAGATATGGACACTAGATACTCTCTACAGACCCAAGACCTGCTGAAGCCGCCGGGGCTACCACTGCCCAATGTGGGGAACGCCTACCGTTCAAACACGAGGCCGAGTAAACACGAGTACAACACAGCTGAGAAGGTTGGAGGGTTCTGTGGGTCTGGGAACGCTCTTTCTGACCACATGGATGCCTTTGCACCCTCCTTCTGCCCCCAGAGCAAGATAAACAGCCAGTGCTTTGACCACTACTATGGAGAGTTCCCAGGCCAGATCAGCGCCAAGCCCAGAAGGACCAAGCAGTACACCATGCAAGAGGTCAACAAGCTGGCCAGCAACATCCAGGCCCTGATGGTGGGTGAGCAGGACAACGCATGTGTTAGGGAGCCCCAGAACCGGCAGAGTGTGCAGATGCAGTATGACAACATCATGGCCGAACAGAGGAACCTCTCCAACACCAGGATGCCTGGGCAAAGCACTCAAGCCATGCAGTTTAAGAAGGAACTAGGAGGGGAGTATGGAGCCATGCAGAGGGAGACTGATGGAGGAATGAAGAGCAAACAGCCGCTACAGAGAGACTTTGATTCCAAAGACTTATCTGGATTTAGTCCACAACACGTTGAGTATTTCCAACAACCAAAATCATTCTCAGCGTCTTTTAATCCTACAATTTCTCACCAAAACAAGATGGCTGTCCAGAAAGGAAGCAACCCCCTCTCTACGGGCCTGAGTCTGAACCAGTACTCTAACCATTATAGCCAGCAGAACCAGTTGCAGAACAAACTCAAGCAGCAGCATCAGCAGCCAAGGGGAAACTGTTTTTCCTCTGGGCCGTCCAAGATGCTGTCCCACTCTGTGTCTGAGTTTGTACCTCAGCACTCCCACCAGATGCAGAGGGGACCACCACCGTGCATCCAGGACTACAGTCAGGGGGACGGGCCCAACCTCCACAGCAGCAGGGAAGGACAGAACCAGGTCGGGATGGGCATGGGCGGACTGAGGAGGGGAGCCAGCGACAGTGACTTTGAGATGCAGCTGGACAAAAGCAGGATGCACATGGCTGGACTGGTGGCTGATGGCTGTTCCTCCACTCAGCGCTTGGATGGGAAGACAAGGCCCCAGACCAGCACTCACATGACAGGAGACGGGGACAAAAAGCAGGGGCTCCTGCAGAACCCTTACCGCGACCTACTCTGCAACATGTATGGCTCTCAGAGATTCGGCGGAGGAAACGGCACCGTCAACGCAGGAAAGAACCCAGCCTTTCTGCCTTGCATGTATCAGGCTGTGAATGACCCCAGACAGAACTCCTGCCACATGTCTCTGAACTCTGCCAGCTTCAACTCCAGATCCTCCTTCCCCTACGGCGGTTCCATCTCCCCCATGGACCTGTGTGACCTGCTGCCAGACGGGGAGTTTGCAGCTTTCAACCCTTACCTCAATGACATGATGGGTTCCAGCGGAGAGAACCCCTACCCAGGGATGATGGGAGGCCTCCGCTCCCCGAGGATAATAAGGAACCGGGGAGGACCCATGAGCCAGCTCCACTTCCACCTGGAGGAGTGCTATGAGCAGTGGAGAGTCCTGGAGAAGGAGAGGAAGAAGGTGAGCAATAAAAATGAGTGGTTCATTTAGTGGGAATGTTTTTTGTTTCTTGTGATCATCTTGAAATCCTTATTATTTATCTGATTATGCCGCATTACAATACTTGGTAAGAATGTCTCCCGAACTAGGATTGACTGGTTGGAGTTAAGTGTTTTTTTATATGATGTGTTTTAGACAGAGGACGTCCTTACCATGAGTTATCCTGGAAAGCGGATTTCTGTGGTGACCAGCAGTGCCCCCCCCAAAATCCCACCTAACCCTTCCAGAGTGGACCGTCTCATCGTGGACCAGATCCGAGAACAAGCCACGGTGAGAAATATGAATTCTGATAAATCTAAGCTGGGGGGGATTCTAAGCTGACATATGGAATTGTTTTAAGAAGGATCATTTAGCTATTTGATTTAGAATTTTAGTACCCCTTTATGTATCAAAATATATAGTTTGAAAGATTTGATAAAGTATTTAATTTGGCCTTTACTACTATAGAAACGCATTGAATAACACATTCATACAGGTCATTCGGAAAGTATTCAGATCCATTGACTTTTTCCACATTTTGTTACGTTACAGCCTTATTAAAATTGATTGGGGAAAAATGTCCCTTATCAATCTATACACAATACCCCATAATGACAAAGAGGAAACAGGTTTTTGGAAATGTTTGAAAATGTATTAAAAAAAATTAAAAGTTGAATACCTTATTTACATAAGTATTCAGACCCTTGTGTCGAGGCACAGATCTGGGGAAGGGTACCAAAATAGAGAGATCCTTGATGAAAACTTGCTCCAGAGCGCTCAGGACCTCAGACTGGGGCGAAGGTTCACCTTCCAACAGGACAACGACCCTAAGCACACAGCCAAGACAACACAGGAGTGGCTTCGGGAGAAGTCTCTGAATGTCCTTGAGTGGCACAGCCAGAGCCCAGACTTGAACCCGATCGAACATCTCTAGAGAGACCTGAAAATAGCTGTGCAGCAACACTCCCCATCCAACCTGACAGAGCTTGAGTGGATCTGCAGAGAAGAACTCCCCAAATACAGGTGTGCCAAGCTTGTAGCATCATACCCAAGAAGACACAAGGCTGTAATCGCTGCCAAAGGTGCTTCAACAAGGACTGAGTAAAGAATAAGGCGTAACAAAATGTGGGAAAAGTTAAGGGGTCTGAATACTTCCCGAATGCACTGTAATTGGCAAAAAAGACCATCAAAAATAAATCCTAAGAAACAAGGTTTTGAAGTGTTTGTCCTATATCTAGGAGATATAAGAAAGCCCAGGAAATATATACATTTTTTTTTACACATATTCAACCCTTTTTTTGGGTAGGCACAAAACTGCCTTCATATTTCCATCAATTTTTTAAAACACTACCAGTTACCTACAGACGAGTCCCATGACACTTGGTGCAGCATTAGTTTCTAGCCCAAACGCAGATGTGGATGTGCTACATCGGCAGATGTGGTGGAAAGAGACTCATCCAATGCAGATATCTCTAGGTTAAACTGACAGATTTTAATGGGGATTTTTCTTTTATTTATGTTACTTAGATTGACGCACGGTGCGTGAATCGACTCTAGGAGGTTAAATGTCCACTTTGGAATTTTAGGATTAGATGATGGCTAATTCCATGAAAGTTGGCATGAGTGTTGATAGAAGAGTTGATTAAGACCAATACATGAATACCAGTTGCTGTAGGCTAGATGAACACCCATCAAGTTCTGCAAGTGTTTCAAAATACATTGGAAGAAATATTGATGGAATTGATTTTCCTCTTATATCATAGGTGGTGAGCCTTCTGGGTAAAATGGAGCATCTGCGTAGCTTCCCCCTCCATGCCAATATTTGTTCAGCGCTGGACAGACACCTCGAGGCTATATACATTACCCAGGCCAGACGCAATGAGGAATTTGTCAACACTTCAAACCATCAGAGACAGGCCAGCGCACATTTCAGAGAGGACAGAGGTAGAGGTAACTCAACACTAAGTCATTAATGAGCCACAGCTAGTTCTGAACAACTGAATCCCCAAGCATTTGTCTGTGCTTGTCTTCCAATGTTGTTTTAGATTTGTCCTGGAAATATGGCTGCCATTTTTTATTCTGTAGAGACTTTTATATTTTATTTCCTTGAAAGAGCAAATAACAGAGCTTATCTTCTACATTTGCCTTTCCGTGTTATGGATGAGCAGCTCTGATGATGAGGCCTAAAAACCAGGGGTTGAAAAAATACCCAATTGCCATACATGAGTAAAAGTAAAGATACCTTAATAGGAAATGACTCAAGTAAAAGTGAAAGTCACCCAGTAAAATACTACTTGAGTAAAAGTATACAAGTATTTGGTTTTAAATATACTTAAGTATCAAGACATCATTTAGGAACAAAGCATGTGTTCGGTGAGTCCTCCAGATCAGAGGCAGTAGGGATGACCAGGGATGTTCTCTTGATAAGTGTGAATTAGACAATTTTCCTGTCCTGCTAAGCATTCAAAATGTAACAAGTACTTTTGGGTGTCAGGGAAAATGTATGGAGTAAAAAGTATACTTTTTTTTGGGAATGTGGTGAAGTAAAAGTAGAAGTTGTCAAAAATATAAATAGTAATGTACAGATACCCCCAAAAACTACTTAAGTAGTACTTTAAAGTATTTTTACTGAATTACTTTACGCAACAGCTGTCTTATTTTTTTGCCTGTATTCCTGCTAGATATCCTGCTGCTTGCTACAGCACTGAGGGATCTGTGTTTGACCACAAGGAAGTCCCGCACTGCCCTGTGGTGTGCCCTACAGATGACCCTACCCAAGTCCAAGCTGGATGAGCAGAGCACCTCTGAGGAGACCAGCCCAGGGAGAACACTTATCCAGTTCTGATGCCACTGAGCCACCCTATGGTTCACGTGACACTCACGTTCATGCTATAGATGTTGCTGAGAGCAAGACCAGTGAGGAGCATTAGGCCAGGTTAAATTTTGATCACATTAGACAGACTAGAAGGAATTCTTGCATGTAGCCTCAGTTTGAGCAAACAGAGGAAATTTATTATTTTCTGAGATTATCAGTCTTATTTAAAATTTCTCCTAAAGCAGGTTGTTCAGAACAATGTAATGTGATAACCAGGGGTGCATTTATTTTAAATTGCAGTACAATTCTATTATGCTGTTGAATTGAGAATCCCCATAATCCCTTCAGCCCCAGTAAATCCCTGTTAACAAGCTTCTATTAGGAACATGAGAGAGCAGTCTGATCAGATATTTTTTATCTGCGTGGTGGTGATAACTGTAGAATACACAGTATTACATTCAACAGTATTGTCACCTACCTGAGAGCTAGGGTCCTTGCAATCATTACAAGGAAAATGAGTTTAATTTACCTTAGTGGCCACAAATATTAATAGTTTGTTTGACAGTTGCTCTTGGGGTAGGGTAATTCATAATATGAAATGTGTTGAGGCATAATTTATCTTCAAAAATAACAATATTTTGTGATTAGGGTCATCGAAAATAATGGGAGTCTTAGAAAGCCCGAATATAATTTAAAGATACTATTTATAATTATTAAAACATGGCATTCATTTGAATGTTTTCCTGATTTTTTAACTTATTTATTCGAATGTGATTTGACATTCAGTTCTCTAATATGCTTCTTAACAACCAATAATTGTGGATAAGTGATCATTGCCTCCTAAGTTGAGTAGATATGGCAATGGGAACCAATTTTCTGTCATATTCCATATTCCATTCTGTCATATTCCATCATATACCAATCAATCGTCAACTTGAAGCCTTGTGCTTCCTCAGTTTACCTGAAATGCAACATACTCTAGTCAGTGTATTGTAACCTACCTACTCTCAGTAGGTTAGGAATTTGGACGGCTCATGCATTGATGTTAATTAACTCTTATGTTATTCTTATTTTGAATTTAGTTCTCTGAATGTTAATCACGCTGCTTTACAGCTCATTTCAAAAACATAAAAACATCAGACTGAAGTTTGATGGACACATACTATCAATGACATAATACACACTCGTAAGACAGGTGGCAAACGTGTTCAAACCCCTGTATTTTTAATGTTCCTGTTTGAAATTGTATGTTTCACGATAATTGTTTCTGTTTTATTAATTCAAAGAACAATAAAGCTCTTTACAATGGCATTTATTTATTCAAAAAACATGTTAAATATGAACCCCATTGCCAGTCTGCAAACATTGTATATGATATAATCGAGGTATACAGTATCAACCTCCATATTGTTCTGATTCTCATACAAGAGAGTGCATAGACAGTACATGAACACCGGGGTGCCAAACTGAATGTATTTAATATGACAATGCCTTGAGTGAATCCGTCTCCAAAGAGGAAAAGCATTTGCAACACATTGGCACATACTAGCAGTGCCTCAATCTGAGTGAGTTAAGATCCCATAGGGCACTTCCCATTCCTTTTACTACAATATCCCCTATAGTAATTGCAGAACATTTGAATGCCATTTAAAAACATTTATCTTGGAAAATGATTACCTAAACTGGGCAAACATTTTTAGAGTGAAGGCTTGCATGCTACATCTATTGAATGACATTAGTAGAGGCATATTGAAAAGGAGGCAGGGACAGCAATGATACCGAAACATCGGCCTCTTTAGATTCAACATGGTAGGATGACAGATACAGGCAAGAGCTTGTGCAGGTTGATCATAGTAAGTAGAGATAGACTATTAAAGTTGGCTTTTCATAGAGTCACTGATTTACTTTATTAATCACATTTGAGGAGAAAGAACACATTGTAGATAGATGGACCGCTTCCCAGCTTTAGATAAAGCTTGATGATTGAAATCTATAGAAAACTAAAATGGTAATTGGTTAAAACAATTAATGTCCAGACAAGTTGTTACAACGTCATGTTACAATCGTACGGGTGGTAATAAGAGATAGGTAAAAATAGATGTTGATTTCAGTTTTTTGTCCAGTAACAAAGCATTTCATGTGACAATGTCCCACAGTGTCATTTGTTTTTCTCATCTTTTGCGTTCCCCTTTCTGTGTGCGTTTCTTCTCCTTGTCCTTCCTGTCCTGCCTCGCTAGTTTATCCTTCTCGCGCTGCATCTTGTCCGTCTCTTTCTTCTTATGCGAATCTTCCTTAGCCTGGTCCCTCTGCTGCTTCTTCCTGCTTAGAACCTCCTCCACGTTGGTGTTCTTAAACAGGGCTGAGGAGACCAGTAAAGGAGTTTCACAGCAAAACCAGCGCCCCTATTCAGAAAGCGTATCATAGGAGGAGTGCTGATCTAGGATCAGGTTTCCCCTATACATTTAATCAAGATTTAACAGGCAACACCGATCCGGGATCAGCACTCTTATTCCGAGGCGCTTTACAAATACAGACCAAAATGTACTATTACCTGGGTTAAGAAGCTGTGACGGTGCCATAAGTGGTCTTTAAAAATATAGTACTGGTTAAATGTTACTTAATGCAGTGAACAATACATTTGCATTCCATTTTAGTCATTTAGCAGACACCCTTATCCAGAGTGAGACAGTTAGTGCATTCATCTTAAGATAGCTAGGTGGGACAACCACATATCACAGTAAGTACATTTTTCCTCAATAGGAGTTATCGGAGGAGCAATAAGAGGCATAGACAGGATACATTTATCACCACTCGGGGGGAAAGCCTGCTCCTCCTCTTCAGCTTCAGTGTTGATGTCAAGGAAACTTGAAAAATAGTGCTCCTCACTGCAGTCACATAAAAATGAACATTTTGGGAGTGATTGCATTATACATTACAGAAATAAACACTTAAGAACTTTAGAGCTGTATAGGTTTAACAAGGGGCAAAGCATAACTGTAGGGGTACACAATAGTTTAAATATATTGAGCCAAGGATATTCCTCATCATCGGTGATATTGGCATATTGAGCCAGGACTGCTTCTTTAGCTTCTTTCCTCTTCCTGGACTCCTGAGATACTTCCTTCTGTTTCACCACAATCTGTGCCTGCTTCTCTATCAGATTGGCAATGGCCAGTACCTCAGCTAAAGACAGAGAGAGAGAGAGAGAGAGAGGAAATTCAACACATAATTCATACAACGGCTGCTCCGGCTATTAGCTCATGTCTGAAAGTACAGCTAGAACAATGTTCGGTCTTTTAAGTTTCTAGCTTTTGATTTATGTTCATACCATCCTCCTTGTTTTTGGTTGCCGACCGGGCACAGCTCTCAGCCCACTGACTAATGATCTCTTTGCAGACATCTTCAAGTTTCTCATCCTCCTGTGCATGGAAGACAGTAGAGAATGGAGATGCATTTAGTTAGTGAATTTGAACATCACTACCTTGAGACAAGTATGGTTAGATGCAGCCCAATATGGCAACTTTAGTATGGATGAGTGGGTGTGTTGAAAGGAGTGGGTGTGTGGAAAGTGAATCATTTAATTGGGCAGATGTTGCCACTCAAGACCATTTTGCGTTGCTGATTGGGCTGCACGACGAGTCGATAAGCCGGTGACCAGTGTACAGGTGTTGTATCGACCAGCCTGCCGACCTAAAGTGCTTCCGACAGGGCAGCTGTATCACGGTTGTGTGAACAGTGGTAGCTAACATGAGCATTCCCTCCACTGATTTTATTTCAAGTAGAATAGCAGCCTATACAAAAAATAGCATTTATTTGAAAATGTTTAGGTCCATTATAATTTATACATCATTTCTAGTTTTAGACATTCAAGAGTGGCCAGGAGTGTTTAACCCAAAGTAAATCAATGTTTTTTTACTCCAACCACCACCGGGCTAGATTGAATGGGCTCCCGGGCCGAATTGGAACAAATGGTCTAACCCAGTGGTTCCCAAACTATGGGGGGCGCGAGGGGTCGGCAGTCTGGCGTTCAACATACTCTTGAAAGTTGTAATAGTAGATTGTACAAGGTGCAATTTTGAAATTGGATAGTGCATCATCCGTTTTCCTCATCATGTCAGTCATTACATACATTAGAGAACTATTTAGAACTTGTCAGAAATGTCAAGATCAACTAGACCAGTGGTTCCCAAACGTTTTATAGTCCCGTACCCCTTCAAACATTCAACTTCCAGCTGCGTACCCCCTCTAGCACCAGGGTCAGCGCACTCTCAAATGTTTTTTGCCATCATTGTAAGCCGGCCCACACCCACACACACAATAATGAGGGTGAGTTTGCCACAACCCGGCTAGTGGGAAGTGACAAAGAGCTCTTATAGGACCTATTATCAGCAACCACCAATCCTGTGTTCCAATAGCACATTGTGTTAGCTAATCCAAGTTGATCATTTTAAAATAGAAACCCTTTTGCAATCATGTTAGCACAGCTGAAAACTGTTCTGATTAAAGAAGCAATAAAAGTGGCCTTCTTTAGACTAGTTGAGTATCTGGAGCATCAGCATTTGTGGGTTCGATTACAGGCTCAAAATGGCCAGAAACAAAGAACTTTCTTCTGAAACTCGTCAGTCTATTCTTGTTCTGAGAAATTAAGGCTATTCCATACAAGAAATTGCCAAGAAACTGAAGATCTCGTATAACGCTGTGTATTACTCCCTTCACAGAACAGCACAAACTGGCTCTAACCAGAATAGAAAGAGGAGTGGGAGGCCCCGGTGCACAACTGAAAAAGAGTACATTAGTGTCTATTTTGAGAAACAGACGCCTCACAAGTCCTCAACTGGCAGCTTCATTAAATAGTCCCCGCAAAACGCCAGTCTCAACGTCAGTGAAGACGCGACTCCAGGATGCTGGCCTTCTAGGCAGAGTTCCTCTGTCCAGTGTCTGTGTTCTTTTGCCCATCTCAAACCTTATTTTTATTAGCCAGTCTGAGATATGGCTTTTTCTTTACAACTCTGCCTATGAGGCCAGCAACCCGGAGTCACCTCTTCACTGTTGACGTTGAGACTGTTGATGTTGACACATTTCTCAAACATTCAACCTTCCATATTCTCTCTCAACAAGGAGGGGTGAACAGTTGTGTCATGAACAGTGCTTGTGCCCATAGACATAGATGTGGCGCTCATTGTTCCCCAATGCTGAAAGAGGGCCACTACTTCTTTCGACACTCCCACAGGCCATATTGAGCTGCAGCGAACCCCTTCTCATTTGAGAACAAATGGGAAGGACCCGGTGTCAATGAATCATCAGTTAGAATACATGTTCTATCTCAGATGTTGCCAACTTTTGGAGCAGCCTACTGAGCATGTAGGCTTTCTCCAACCCTGATCGAACAAACTTGATTCAACTGAACCTGACGAGCAGCTGATGAGTGAAAACAACTAAATCCTGCAAACGGGTCGACACCTAGTAGCTCTCGAGGCTTGGCCACCCTGCTGTATGTCATGAACCATCTGTTTGTCTGGAGAGTTCCACCGAAGTCTCAACAACGGGCTAGCCGGCTAATAATAGAAAGGGTGTGGATAACTTCAGGTTTGATTCGCCTAACCCCCCCCCCCATCTCCAAATATGGCTAATGGTAGATTGGCACATGTCTCTAACGTTGTTACCAGTTAGTTATATGGGAACAGATCGATTGTAGTCACTCAGTTGTTAGTTAGCGTAGTTAACACTCACTTGTAACCATTGAGCACGTTAGCCAGCTATTGACTAACTTAGCGCGGAGCAAGCATGGCATGTCTGCCCGCTATATTTACCAAAAACGCAGATAGAATTCCTAGCAGTGCGTCCTCCTTCTCTTCGTCACTCTCCTCCTCTTGAAGTATTCCTAAAATATAAGCTCCATACACCTCCTGGTCCACTTCTAAGGAGTCTAGTCGATCATCCAGCCACTTCTCAAACTCCCCGGCATCTGCCATGGACGCCGCCATCTTGGCCGTTCGGGGTCTTCCACATCCACACCCCACAACTCTCAGCGTGTATCGCCTGCTAGATACAACTTTAGCAGAATATGGTTGCTGCCTGGTACATTGTTTTAGCGATTGCCAGTAAATAATTAATAATTTACATTATTGTATTTAGGGAGGGGTAATTAGTCAACTACATAATCAATTTGAAATGTTATTCATTCGTTCGTAGACGTTAGAATTCTTTAAACATCTTCATGTGAGATTATGTGACCAATTGATACATTTAAATTATATCCGTGAATCAATCGGACGTAGTTAACACACCCCTATAATAAAATGTTTATGAGATTGTATCATGGTATTCTATGAGATTCGAGAGCCCCCCGCCCTGACTCAGGTGACGTGGAAACATGTGATTCTCTACTTTTCACCACTGGGTGGGAGTATAGGACATAGTCTGACTTTTTAGTCAAGTAAATATTTTCTCCAGTTTTACAGCCTAAAAAAAGTTTATATTTTCAAAAAAAGAATCTCTTATCTCACATGCTTGATCATCTCACATGCTTGACCATCACCTGGATATGCTGAAAGATTGTTGTGCATTTAAATGTATCCCTGACTGGACAACGTTTCCTGATCACTAGTTTCTGCTCCCAGTCACACTAACTAGTACTGTTCTCTGTTGATACTGGGACAAGTAACGCCTCCCAGCTGTAAATACTGTACATTAAGGAGGGTTTCCTAGGGGATCAAATTCAAAAGTAACATTCAGTATCTGGTGTGGCCACCAGCTGCATTGAGTACTGTCCTGTATGTGGCTCAGTTCATAAGAGCATGGCATTAGTGACACTAATGTTGTGGGGTCAATTCCCACTGGGGTCACATACCAAAGTACATTGACTGTTTGCCACTTTGGATTAAAGCATTTGCTATATATATAATAATAATTTGAGGGGAGCTTATATTTGCCCTGTTACACACAGTCTGTAATGGAAATGTGTTTTTTGCATATCCCAATTCCCCCTGAGATACCCGCAGGGAGTGGGGTCACAGCCAGGGTCACCATTGTACATCACCTCTGGAGCAATTAGGGTTAAGTGTGAGCTAGAAACACAAGCATTTCGCTGCACCTGGGGGGGTCAAAAGTAACAGTATCTGGTGTGGCCACCAGCTGCATTGAGTACTGCAGTGCAGCTCCTCCTCATGTACTGCACCAGATTTGCCAGTTCTTGCTGTGAGGTGTTACCTCACTCTTCCACCTAGGCACCTCCAAGTGCCCGGACATTTCTGGGGGGAATGGCCCTAGCCCTCACCCTCCGATCCAACCTGTCCCAGACGTGCTCAATGGGATTGAGATCCGGACTCTTCGCTGGCCATGGCAGAACACTGACATTCCTGTTTTGCAGGAAATCACACACAGAACCAGCAGCATGGCTGGTGGCATTGTCATGCTGGAGGGTCATGTCAGGATGAGCCTGCAGGAAGGGTACCACATGAGGGAGGATGATGTCTTCCTTATAACGCACAGCGTTGAGATTGCCTGCAATGACAACAAGCTCAGTCCAATGATGCTGTGACAAACCGCCCCAGACCATGATGGACCCTCCACCTCCATATCGATCCCTCTCCAGAGTACAGGCCTTGGTGTAATGCTCATTTCTTCGACGATAAACGTGAATCCAACCATCACCCCTGGTGAGACAAAACCACGACTCGTCAGTGAAGAGCCCTTTTTGCCAGTCCGGTCTGGTCCAGCGACGGTGGGTTTGTGCCCATAGGCAACGTTGTTGCCGGTAATGTCTGGTGAGGACCTTCCTTACAACAGGCCTACAAGCACTCAGTCCAGCCTCTCTCAGCCTATTGCGGACAGTCTGAGCACTGATGGAGGGATTGTGCGTTCCTGGTGTAACCCGGGCAGTTGTTGTTGCCATCCTGTACCTGTCCCGCAGGTGTGATGTTCAGATGTACCGATCCTGTGCAGGTGTTGTTACACGTGGTCTGCCACTGCGAGGACGATCAGCTGTCCGTCTTGTCTCCCTGTAGCTCTGTTTTAGGTGTCTCACAGTACGGACATTGCAATTTATTGCCCTGTCCACATCTGCAGTCATCATGCCTCCTTGCAGCATGCTTAAGGCACTTTCACGCAGATGAGCAGGGACCCTGGGCATCTTTCTGTTGCGTTTTTCAGAGTGAGTAGAAAGGCCTCTTTAGTGTCCTAAGTTTTCATAACTGTGACCTTAATTGCCTACCGTCTAAAAACGACCGTTCCACAGGTGCGTGTTCATTAATTGTTTATGGTTCATTGAACAAGCATGGGAAACAGTGTTTAAACCCTTTACAATGAAGATCTGTCAAGTTATTTGGATTTTTACGAATTATCTTTGACAGGGTCCTGAAAAAGGGACGTTTCTTTTTTTGCTGAGTTTACACTGTGTGTGTGCTATAACTGAAGACAAGGTCAAGAGAGATTGAGACGCTATGGAACCGTGTGTATGTTTGAGAGAGAAGGAGACATGACAACGTGGCTGGCATGACAACAGACGGGCACTGTCTCAGTCTCATCTGAGCCAGAGAGGCCCAGAGTCGGCCCATGCCGCTCTCCACAGTTCCACGTAGCTTAAGGACGGCTGTCCTATTTTTATCGAGGGGTTGTGGATTGATGCGAAGTGACGAGGGCCGGGAGCGGCTGAGTGGGTGGGCATCCACATGCTTGGCTCCACAGGCAACCTCCCTCCACAGAGACCCCACTCACGCACGAACACCGACATGCATGCACACGGAGGCAAGCACACACACACATACGCACTCATGCGAGCACACACTCTCCTATCCTCACCCCCTCCCCCACACCCCAATGCCACCGGCCTAAAAAAGCCCTTATTGTCACTATTTGCAATGTCCTCCCTGTCAACGTCTTCTCTGCTCCAGTGTCAATGACAGTATTTATCATTTTGGTACTTTTCTTAAGTGTGTGTTGAATTTGATAAACTATTAGAACAATACACCAATCTGGTAACACTTGATACGCAACCAGTCTTCCATTCAAAACCTTTCATTGTGCGTTCATTTTGTTTGGAGACTTCTTTCCCCACACAGCCATTGATCCAAAATAGAAGTTTACTGCGAAATATAATGAGTACTTCATCAAAACACAATTTAGTTATCTTAACAACCAGTTAATCCAATAGGAATTTTTGAAAATTGTTATTTGAATGTAGTATGCTACAGTACTGTAAATTACAGTACATTATGCTGTTTTCACATTAGGCAATACACTTGCACTGCCGATTAAAATTGACTGAACATCAAATTTCCATCATTTCTATCCCACATGTGATCAAAGGTGTGATCATTGAAGACATATTTCACAATATAACAAATTAAATAAATGACAGAAACATCGTGTTTAGCAGGCACTAGTTTGCATGAAGACTGTCTTGAGCACTTGGGCCATAGGTTCTCATCGAAATTGCAGTAATTATCCTCATTGTTTATGCACCTGGCGAAAAACATTTTGGTATGGCGAATCCAAGCCTGACATAGGTCTGGATTGATGTTATTGCATGCCTCACCGATGCCCTGAAGGAGGGTGGCACGTTTATGAGGATAGCAATCGTACATCTTCCACCTGTATTGTAATCGTGTATTGTATATTACTGTATTGTATTGTGGTGGTCCTGTATGTGGCTCAGTTCATAAGAGCATGGCATTAGTGACACTAGAGTTGTGGGTTCAATACCTGCTGGGGTCACATACCAAAATACGTTGACTGTTGTCACTTTGGATTAAAGCATTTGCTGTATAAATATATACAATAATAATTTGAGGGGAGCTTATATTTGTCCTGTTACACACAGTCTCTAATGGAAATGTGTTTTTTGCATATCCCAACTCCCCCTGAGATACCCGCAGGGAGTGGGGTCACAGCCAGGGTCACCATTGTACATCACCTCTGGAGCAATTAGGGTTAAGTGTGAGCTAGAAACACAAGCATTTCGCTGCACCTGGTGTAACATGCTAAAATGTGTACGTGACCAATACACTTTGATTGAATAAATCAATTCAGATTTTTTTCCAAATTTACTGTGATGTAAAATCATTAGTCATCATCATGGTAGTACATTCGAGTATATATTATACTATTTATGTTTCTACTTTAGAGACATACATTTTTATTATCTATTGTTGTTCTCTAAATCTGTAGCAGACAAACCAGTACACATGTCAAATCTATAGGTTTACCAAACATTTAAGTGATCATCAATTAAGGGCAGTCCCCCCCCTTATTTCCTGCAATTCTAATCATTTTGTCATGGGGTGCAGATGACATTTTACAGTTTTAAAGCCATTTTTCTTACAATTCTATACATTTTGCCATGTCTAATATTTTGCAGTGACTCGAACATTACATGAAAATCTATGGGCTCTAATACATAGCTAAAAATCATTAGTGGACATGGACTAGTTAATATGGACATTTATGACAAGTTAAAGATAGCTCTTTAAGCTATGCAATGACTGACATGACAAGAGGAAAACGGATGATGCGTGACCCAATTCCGAAATTGCACCTTGTACATTCTACCATTACAACTTTCAGGAGTAAGTTGAGTTCCTTTAAAAAAAGAAGGGAAAATAGCACTATGAAACGCAGAGCCAGAGCTCTGACATATAGCATGTTACTGTACAGCCACTGCTTTCCAATTTAGGCTCTTATCAGTGTCCAAATCCGCTATTTTGAACCTGGATACAGGTAAAGTATGAAGAGCCACATAGTAGCAAACCTATTTTAACAAAAAAGAAGAGAATCATATCAAAAGTGATGGAAGGCGTTGAATTGTGAAAGGCACTTACTTTATATGAACATGTATAGCATTGTGAAACATGTACAGTTGAAGTCGGAAGTTTACATACACCTTAGCCAATTGTTTTTCACAATTCCTGACATTTAATCCTAGTAAAAATTCCCTGTTTTAGGTCAGTTAGGATAACCACTTTATTTTAAGAATGTGAAATGTCAGAATAATGGTAGAGAGAATTATTTATTTCAGCTTTTATTTCTTTCATCACATTCCCAGTGGGTCAGAAGTTTACATACACTCAATTAGTATTTGGTAGCACTGCCTTAATTGTTTAACTTGGGTCAAATGTTTCAGGTAGCCTTCCACAAGCTTCCCACAATAAGTTGGGTGAATGTTGGCCCATTCCTCCTGACAGAGCTGGTGTAACTGAGTCAGGTTTGTAGACCTCCTTGCTCGCACACGCTTTTTCAGTTCTGCCCACACATTTTAAAGGTCAGGGCTTTGTGATGGCCACTCCAATACCTTGACTTTGTTGTCCTTATACCATTATGCCAAAACTTTGGAAGTATGCTTGGGGTCATTGTCCATCTGGAAGACCCATTTGCGAACCAAGCTTTAACTTCCTGACTGATGTCTTGATATGTTGCTTCAATATATCCCCATCATTTTCCTACCTCATGATGCCATCTATTTTGTGAAGTGCACCAGTCCTTCCTGCAGCAAAGCACTCCACAACATGATGCTGCCACCCCAGTGCTTCACGGTTGGGATGGTGTTCTTCGGCTTGCAAGCATCCCCCTTTTTCCTCCAAACATAACGATGGTCATTCTGGCCAAACAGTTCTGTTTTTGTTTCATCAGACCAGAAGACATTTCTCAAAAAAGTACGATCTTTGTCCCCATGTGCATTTGCAAACAGTAGTCTGTCTGGCTTTTTTTATGGCGGTTTTGGAGCAGTGGCTTCTTCCTTGCTGAGCGGCCTTTCAGGTTATGTTGATATAGGACTCGTTTTACTGTGGATATAGATACTTTTGTACCTGTTTCCTCTAACATTTTCACAAGGTCCTTTGCTGTTGTTCTGGGATTGATTTGCACTTTTCACACCAAAGTACATTCATCTCTAGGAGACAGAACACGTCTCCTTCCTGAGCGGTATGACGGCTGCATGGTCCCATGGTGTTTATACTTGCATACTATTGTTTGTACAGATGAACGTGATACCTTCAGGCGTTTGGAAATTGCTCCCAATAATGAACCAGACTTGTGGAGGTCTACGATTTTATTTTCTTCTTTTCTTTTGATTTTCCCATGATGTCAAGCAAAGAGGCACTGAGTTTGAAGGTATGCCTTAAAATACATCCACAGGTACACCTCCAATTGACTCAAATTACGTCAATTAGCCTATCAGAAGCTTCTAAAGCCATGAATTTTCCAAGCTGTTTAAAGGCACAGTCAACTTAGTGTTTGTAAACTTCTGACCCACTGGAGTTGTGATATGCACAAAGTAGATGTCCTAAGTGACTTGCCAAAACTATAGTTTGTTATCAAGAAATTTGTGGAGTGGTTGAAAAACGAGTTTTAACGTCTCCAACCTAAGTGTATGTAAACTTTCGACTTCAACTGTATTTCTAGATGAAACACCAATTAAGATTGGTAAAAAAGTGACTGTAGGATTTTGTGTGTTGTACTTGTGCTTAGAGTTTGAAACAACTGCCTTTTTGATGATCTGTTTTGAGTTTTGTGATAAAAGTTATGGAAATGAACCATTTGTGAAAATATCACCAAAGCAAAAAAAAAATCTGTAAAAACAACAGCCAATTTACAATATTAGTAAATAACATACCAATGGGCTAAGTTACTCCTTTCTTTATGGCATAGGCCTGTGGATTTAGTTTGAGATGATATACATTAGTCGTGTTATTGTGATGATCCTAAAATGTGCTTTGATATGGTATAGACAGGATTTTGGCGGAATAGTGTCATTTATCTGCAGGACAGGTGTGCCATTGTGCAGGTTTGATTGGATTGGCCACAGAAAGGCAGTGCTGGTTGCTGAGTCACTCCTGTCCTGTTGCTCCGTGGCTCAGTAGCTCTTTGGTAGATCAAATGGAGCAGATAAGTTCACAGGAACGTTTAGCTGTAGGACAATATGTGATGATGAGGGCAGTTGTTAATAGTTGTTGTGAGGTTGAGTCTGATGTTGTTGGCAGTCCTCCCCCATCACCCCTGGAGGGACACGTGTGTCTATCTATCTCTCTGTTTGTCTGTCTATGGTTCCCTCCAGCTAGCTCTTTACTCTGAATTATAGCAATTAAAAACCCACCACATGAGAGAGAGCAGAGAGAGTGATCATGAATATGCAACACTAACTGAACGCCGTCCGGGGCGACCTCTCTTAGAGTTCTGAGGTCTCCTTTCTCCATGTCATTGGGACGCACAAAGACCAGTTGACAGCGTTTCCCTCCCGTTTTGTGCATGTGGCGCCCCCCGAACGGGTTGGTGAACTTTCATGACCTCCCAGAGATAGAGGAAACTTTTTGTCCATCGTGAATTTGGCAGCCTGCCTCGCTGGCCGTGCCAAGTGAACTCCTGCCTACCGCACCCCTATTGGGGGTTGAGGGGGAGGAAGCTGGGTGGACATTTCTAGACCTAGATGACCAAGAGGAAGAGGGCAAATATTTAGCCCTGCCACTGGAAGAGGAGGAGGGTTGGGGGGGGTCCAGGCAGAGACAGCCTTCCCAGTGCAGAGGTGTACCTGTTGGCCAAGGATCAGGCCATGTACCCCCTGTCTCTCCCCTGGTGCTCCTCACTCTGTATTCAGAGTCACGGATCTCATTTCTGGGGGTAATATTTCAAGCGGGCCACAGATGTGGAATTAAATTGAAGACCTGGCTTGGAATGGGGCAGAGGGTAGGTTGAAAGGGCAGGCTAGGAGAGCGGGAAGGGAATGGTTGTGCTTATATAATGGTTAGGGGGTTTTGGTGAAGTGATTTCTGCAAATGTCACCCACATTGTATGGTCCATGAAAGGGTGAAGGGTGACCATTTTCCACACTCATTGTTATACTATAATGGTTAGGAGGGTTTGAGCACCCGGAATAGCCAGAGATCAAAATATGGTGCAAAATGTACGGTTTTATTTACAGTGCAGCCCCTGATAGTGCCAATATTTAGGTATAAGAAGCTTTGATGAACGCATCCAAAGTTCCACATTGCACAAAAATGACAAAAGAGACAAAATGTCAGATTGACCAAAATGTCAGTCGTCCACTGGACACAAAACACCTATAGGGATAGACAGACAAGTCCCTCATCTGAGTATGAATGGAGAAAACTACACATCGCCACACTCATCAGTTCAGTCTACAGACGCAACAAAAAACTGTTGACATTCTGTAATGTCTCTCTGATTTATCACGAACACGTTTGTCCGTGAACACACACAAGCCGACTCATTACAACGGTGATTGTCTTTGCACAGTGGATTGCTAAATGCATTTTGCTTACGTCGAGCTTTCTTCTCAAGAAGACAGCAGCTAACAGACTTAGAGGCAACAGGGTCACGGTGACATCTCACCGGCTCCGCAGTTGCTTGCACACACGTGTAAATATTTACCCTGATGTGTTGCACATCACGGCTTTGCTCTGCCACGGTGGGGGGGGCTGCATCTGCCTTAAGGTCTTAACATTTCCATAATCGGAGTCTGAATATGTTTCCTCGTGGATGAGAAGATGATCGAGTAGGAAACGCCTCCCAAAGAAGCTAGACAAATACAGAAGATATGCGCTATGATGGTTCCATTTTCATTCGTAACAAGCTGCTATCTTCATCCAGGGCTATACAGGGACCAGACGACCCTTCGACCTTCACCCTCTAACCTCTCCCAGCTAGACAGAACAGGAGAGCCCAAGGTTAAAGAGGGAGTTGGAAGAGAAGCAGGTGGGATTGATGTAGCTTCTGTCTACAGTTCCACTGGGTGAGTGTTAGTGTGTGCTGCAGTGTATTGTCTGTCTGAGTCTGGCCCGTCGGTCACGTCTGCTCCCGGGCTCAGTCAACCCTGCACTACTGGTGGCCGTCACACACACAGCGCTGCGCCGTCTCACACCACCTGTGCTGTCTGTGACGTTTCATCTGAGCTGACCTGTCTGTACAGCCTCACTACTTCCTCGTCAACCTCTGCACTTAGCCATTGAGAGGAGGGTTTGCTCTCTGGTGAGGAGAAGTTAATCTCTCTCTCTGAGTTTTAGTAGTGGAGCATTTATCAAAGACGATTGCATTCATCAACCCTGACCTCACCGTGGGCAAACCTCTTTTAGTCCCTACAGAGCTCCGTTTTTAAAGCCAATACTTGCTTTGTGCAAGGCCTGATATTTACTTGAAGATCGCCTTGCTTTATGTACTCTCTGTGGGTGAGTGAATGTGTGTCTGCCTACCAGACCTTTCTCCTAGCTGCTGTTCCTTTACATTTGTAGTTTTACAGCCTAGTTTTGTCGTCTAACTTCAAAAGTTTGGCATTAACGACGGAGGTCACGGTTGTCTCAATTACTGCTTATTAGTTCCGATACCAACTGGTGACAAATGTTATCAGGCAAAACATCTTGTGTTTTCTCTCCTCCCACCTCCTTGTGGTTAATTACCCCCTCAGGACGTACTGTCATATGGACTGGTATCTATCGATGGCAGACAGCCCAGGCCCAGCAGTTATTAGAACTTCACACTCGAGTTGAGGAACACAAAGTTCAGGGGACATGTCCACTTCGATTGGTTAATTTGATTTGAGTGGAGCCCATCGACATGGCGGGAGGGCGGCGGGAGACGATGATGTATTTATTTATAGTCGGCTAGGCTGGCTGGGGTGAGTAAGTTCTTCAGACAGAACAGGTTTGGTTCTTAATGCATGAATTTCTAATGGAACACAGCCTTGAGAGGCTGGTGGTGGAGGAGAGGAGGCAGCCAGGGTTGGGGGGCTGCTGGTGGGGGGCCAGGATGAGGGTGGGTTTATGCGTCACAGTGTGAGGGTGTGTGGCTGATATGCCTGTGTATCTCTCACCTCCTGGCCTCATGAGTGAGTGATAGAGTCACAGGCCACTACAGTCTGTCTGGCTTTTTGTTCCCTTCCACAATAGCTCTGTCTTGTCAGATATAGATAGGCTTCCTGTCTGTCACTTTAGCACTGATATTTCCCTTCTTTTGTTTAAATGGCTAATATACCGTAGTGTTTCCATCGCCTGCGCACTCGCTTGGGCATAGGTGTGTAAGTCTGTATGTGGCCTGTGAATTTGCTTTAGAGTGCATGCCTGTGTGTGTGTTGAGATAGTGATCTGCTGACGGCTAGGCTAGTCCCTCTGATGCCCCATAACACTACCCCTGACACGCGCTGTATCACCCACAGAGAGAGATAGAGATCTGATCCGGCCTCTCTGCAGCCTGCTACCCCGCTGTCTGCTCCATAATAGAGCGGTCCCTTAAAAGGGCTTTAGCACTAAACCCCACTCCCACCTTTATCTCTCCCCCCCTCTCTCTTTCTCACTCTCTCTTTCACTCTGTCTCTTCTCTCTCCTCCTCTACCTCTCTCCCCCTCTCTCTCCTCTCTCCTCTCTCCCCATTCTCTCTCTCTCTCTCTCTGTCTTTCTCTCCCCGCCCTTCTCTCTTGCTCCCTGCCCTCCTCTCTCTCTCTCTCTCTCTCTCTCTCTCTCTCTCTCTCTCTCTCTCTCTCCTCCCCCCCTTCCCTTCTCTCTCTCTCTCTCGCACTCTTTCTTTCTCTCTCTCTCCTTTCTTGGCTGCTATTGCACATGGAGGCAATTTGCCTCAAGTGTCCACAGCTTTGTTCCTCTCATCCCTACATTGGAGTCTTCCATCCATTAATTTTTCACATGGCATTACCCCACAGCGCTCGTATTAATCATGCTTTTTCCAATCGTTCCAGTGTTCAAACCTTTCTTCCCAGCCAATTAAATCCCATGATATATATCTGTGGAAATAGGGGAGACTAGGAAATAAGCAGCGTCTCTACGTTCCTCCGCTCCGCCTCCCGGTTTGTCTCCTCAAGGCCTGGGTCTCATCTATTGGTGGGAGATAATCAGCAGCTCCAATAGAACGGAAAGAGAACATAGAAAAGGATGTGAGAGCGAAAGAGGGAGAAGAGCGACAGAGAAAGAGAGATTTACTCCCTCCTATCCTCCTGCCTGTCGGGGAGCACTGCGAGTAGCAGCAGCAAAAGCATGCAGGGGAATTATCTTGGCAGCGACACTAATGAGTCGACGGTTGTTGCTTCCTAAACTGATTTCCTTAATCCGCCACTTGTTCCTCACTCTGTAAAGACGGGGGCTTGTTTTTGTTATCTGGGAGGTCCCTCCAACCCCTTCCACCTACCACCCACTAACACACACCACCCACCACCCACTAACACACACCACCCACCACCCACTAACACACACCTCCCACCAGCGTTAACATCTCTACCCCCCCCACTCAGTCAGCTGTGTCCTAATTAGTCAGAATTAAGACGAATGCCTGGGCCTCCCACGATCAATTGGTATCGAGCGGACCTCCTTCTGCCCCTGCCCAGGGGGCTCTCGCGGCCGGCAGATCGTTTATATCAATCGCTTTTCTTTTCTTTTCTTCTCCCCTTCCCAAGTCCTCCCACCATCCCCCAGCCCACTCCATCTCGCCATCTCGCAAGCTAGTAGCAGTGAAAGGCTCTTTGTATGGGATGGAGGGGTGGAGGGCAGGAGGGAGGGTGGGGTGAAGGGTAGGAGGGAGGGCGGGGGGAGAAGGACAACGGCAGGAGAGTAAATGGCGTTGCCTACGACGTTAACTTCTAGAGTTGTATCGACGTTGCTGAAACCAAGTGGAGACCTGGGGTTAACAGAGAGAGTGATGGTGTATGTATGTGAGGTGTGTGTCTGTGTGTGTGTGTGTGTGTGTCTTTGTGAGGTGTGTGTGTGTTTGTGTGAGTGTGTGTGTGTGTGTGTCTTTGTGAGGTATGTGTGTGTGTGAGGTGTGTGTGTGTTTGTGTGAGTGTGTGTGTGTGTGTGTCTTTGTGAGGTGTGTGTGTGTGTGTGTCTTTGTGAGGTGTGTGTGTGTGTGTGTGTGTGTAGGCCTTTGTTTTGTGCGTGTGTGAAAGGCAAGGCTAAACTGACCAGTCCCTTTCGACGCTGCCTCCTCCGACGTTGTACTAACAAGCTCACCCTTTCGAAGCGGAATCCCCCCTGCCCTTTAGTGCCTGCAGCGCGGCTGACTGAGAAAGGGGGGGGTGGACAGAGTGTGGAACAAGGGCTCCCGAATGGCGCAGCGGTCTAAGCCACTGCATTTCAGTGCAAGAGGCGTCACTGCAATCCAGACTGCATCATATCTGGCCGTGATTGGGTGTCCCATAGGGCAGCGTACAATTGGCCCAGTATCGTCCGGGTTTGGCCGGTGTAGGCCGTCATTGTAAATACGAATTTATTCTTAACTGACTTACCTAGTTAAATAAAGGTTAAATTAAAAAAATTAAAAAGTGAATTGTTGCCCCCTTCTCTCCTCTCACTTCCTTGTCATTTGTCTGTGTGAAACAAGGCCGTACGTTCTCCATACACATCTATCGATTCAGCTCCTCTGGACATTCTCTCAATAAGGGTACCAGGGCCTCCTCTCTCTACCCCTCCTATTCCCTCTCCAACCTTCACACACCATCCCCCTCCACCACATCGAGCTCCGCTCTGTGTCTGCATTGTGTGACCAGCCAAGAGATCTTAGACAAAAAATGAAAAAGAAAAATGATGGGGGTGAAAAGAGCATTTAGATCCATACAGTAGGAGTGCAAAATGATTGCTCTTTTTTTCCCAATTAGCCTACAGTACTGCAGAGTGTGTCCTCTGCATGGGTCCCTAGATCCCTTTGACTTCCTTTACTTTCATCTGCATAGCACATTCTAGGCCTGTGTGGTGGTGTGCGAGGAGAGCATGGTGCATTGTCTACCCTGGGGACAGGCTTAAGACTCTCAGGTTAGGCTTTAGCCGCTTCTCCATGAGACGCTTGGTTTGCAGGTCTGCTGGATTAGCCATGCTGTGGGGAGCTTTAGGCTAGCTTGCGTTAGCCATGCCGCTGATAACACTATGCCAAGCTTGGACTTTAGGCAAGGTATTTTGGCCATGCTGGGCGTAGTTGGAGACTGGACCAAGGTTATCCATTGCCATACAGTGCATCAGAAGGAGGTTGTGTATGATACAGTTGGAATGCAGACCTGATGAATTAACTATTGCTTGGACTTGGCTGGGCCTTGGTATGCTGCTAAGCTACTGTAAGACAGACCTCGGGCTCTCCTTTTCGCTCAGGCTTGTTGACTGTGGCAGGACCAGATGATCTCGCTCCCTCTTTCTCTCCCTCTCTCCGTCTCCTCTCTCCCTCCCTCTGCCTCTCTCTCTCTCTCTCCTCCCCCCTCTCTCTCTCTCTCTCCCTCCCTCTCTCTCTCTCTCTCTCTCCCTCTCTCTCTCTCTCCCCTCTCTCTCTCTCTCTCTCTCTCTCTCTCTCTCTCTCTCTCTCTCTCTCTCTCTCTCTCTCTCTCTCTCTCTCTCTCTCTATGTAAGTGCGTATGAGTTGAGAGGAAGAGGAGTGTTTTTGTGTGTGAGCTCCCTGCTCTTTCTGCCCTGTCCCTAAGGCTGCTGAGGCTGTTCTGGCATAGTGACTGTCCTCCTCTCTTTCTCTCTCTCTCTCTGTGCCACCTGCTATTTAGTGACGAGGCCTGCCCTTTCCAACCCCCAAGACATGGGCACTACGCAGCATGCACTAGACAAACCCCATCTGCACAACCAACTATCTCTCCATACTCTGTTTCCCTGCACTCAAAATATGGGTGGAGGGAGACTGGTGATTGAGAGAGAGAGAGAGAGAGAGAGAGAGAGATAGCTTAAATATGTGTGTGTGTGTGTGTGTGTGTGTGCTACGTGGACATGTGGAGAGCGGCATGGGCCGACTCTGGGCCTCTCTGGCTCAGATGAGACTGAGACAGTGCCAGTCTGTTGTCATGCCAGCCATGTTGTCATGTCTCCTTCTCTCTCAAACATACACACTGTTCCATAGCGTCTCAATCTCTCTTGACCTTGTCTTCAGTTATAGCACACAAACAACCACAAGTGTAAACTCAGCAAAAAAAGAAAAGTCCCTTTTTTAGGACCCTGTCTTTCAAAGATAATTCGTAAAAATCCAAATAACTTCACAGATCTTCATTGTAAAGGGTTTAAACACTGTTTACCATGCTTGTTCAATGAACCATAAACAATTAATAAACATGCACCTGTGGAACTGTCATTAAGACACTAACAGCTTATAGACGGTAGGCAATTAAAGTCACAGTTATGAAAACTTAGGACACTAAAGAGGCCTTTCTACTCACTCTGAAAAACACCAAAAGAAAGATGCACAGGGTCCCTGCTCATCTGCGTGAAAGTGCCTTAGGCATGCTGCAAGGAGGCATGAGGACTGCAGATGTGGCCAGGGCAATAAATTGCGATGTCCGTACTGTGAGACACCTAAGTCAGCGCTACAGGGAGACAGGATGGACAGCTGATCGTCCTCGCAGTGGCAAATCACGTGTAACAACACCTGCACAGGATCGGTACATCCGAACATCACACCTGCGGGACAGATACAGGATGGCAATAACAACTTCCCGAGTTACACCAGGAATGCACAATCCCTCCATCAGTGCGCAGACTGTCCTCAATAGGCTGAGAGAGGCTGGACTGAGGGCTTGTAGGCATGTTGTAAGGCAGGTCCTCACCAGACATCACCGACAACAACGTTGCCTATGGGCATAAACCCACCGTCGCTGGATCAGACAGGACTGGCAAAAGTGCTCTTCACTGATGAGTCACAGTTTTGTCTCACCAGGGGTGATATTCGGATTCACGTTTATCGTCGAAGGAATGAGCATTACACCGAGGCCTGTGCTCTGGAGAGGGATCGATTTGGAGGTGGAGGGTCCATCATGGTCTGGGGTGGTGTGTCACAAAATCATTGGACTGAGCTTGTTGTCATTGCAGGCAATCTCAACGCTGTGCGTTATAAGGAAGACATCATCCTCCCTCATGTGGTACCCTTCCTGCAGGCTCATCCCGACATGACCCTCTAGCATGACAATGCCACGAGCCATACTGCTCGTTCTGTGTGTGATTTCCTGCAAGACAGGAATGTCAGTGTTCTGCCATGGCCAGCGAAGAGCCCGGATCCCAATCCCATTGAGCACGTCTGGGACCTGTTGGATCGGAGGGTGAGAGCTAGGGCCATTCCCCCCAGAAATGTCCGGGAACTTGCAGGTCCCTAGGTGGAAGAGTGGGGTATCATCTCACAGCAATAACTGTCAAATCTGGTGCAGTCCATGAGGAGGAGATGCACTGCAGTACTTAATGCAGCTGGTGGCCACACCAGATTCTGACTGTTACTTTTGATTCCCCCCCCCCCCTTTGTTCAGGGACACATTATTCCATTTCTGTTAGTCACATGTCTGTGGAACTTGTTCAGTGTATGTCTCAGTTGTTGAATCTTATGCTCATACAAATATTTACACATGTTAAGTTTGCTGAAAATAAACGTGGTTGACAGTGAGAGGACGCTTGTTTTTTTGCTGAGTTTATGTACGTTCTGGATAAAGGGGAGGAGATCACAGCAGCTTTTAAAGCATTTCACTATTGGACCACTTTATCGCCTCCTCCCCTTCCCCCTCCCCCTCCCCCTCCCCCATCTCTCTCCCTCTCTCTCTCTCTCTCTCTCTTTCTCCTCTCTCTCAGCACTTAAGAAAAGAGTATCATTTTAATCCTCGCCCCGCCGTGTATGATGGTGACGAAGTGCCATGGTAAATATTAACCAGTGTGTTTTTTTTGTGCCCATTCACCTGTATTTCTCCTGATTCTCTGCTCTCTAATGAGTCTCAGAGGAGTGTCCTAGGAGTTCCTTAAGTTCAGATTAATTCAGCAGTGAGGTGTGTGTGTGTGTGTTGCGTGTGTGTGTGTTCCGTATGTGTGTGTCTGTGTGTGTGTGTGTACCTATTTGAGTATGGGAGTGTGTGTTTCTGATTCTAATTGTTTGCGACGCCGTAGTGAATGTACCATTGGACGAGAGGGGGAACTGAGGCATGTCTGTTTTATGTTGTGTCCTAAACCCCTGATGCGGCTATAGCATAGCACTACTATAACACTAGCCCCGCATGCGTTTCTTTGAGGGGTATCAGGGGAACGAGACGTCGCAGTAGCCTGTGAGGAACATATTGGATGCTGATGAAGCGGAGAGCAGGAGCTGTGGGGAGAGACTCATTTTCATACGGGGCCCAAGCCTTGGCATTCTTCGACAGCTTGGCATGTCATGCCAGCCAGCCGCCATAAATGGCCCCCTTGGGAGGCCCAATGGTACAGGTCACGGGTGGGCTGATGAGCCCCTGCCAGGTCTACTGCCCAATCGGGCTGTCACAGATGGCAGAGAGTAGCACTGAGAGTAGCACAGGTCAGAGTGCAGAGGTCATAGGAGGAAGATGGGGTGAGGGTGCAGAAGGGTATAGATGGGGGGAGAAGCATAGAGATCCACTTGTTTATCTTATGCAATAACAAATGGATGTTTTCAGAGGATGTGTGTCTGTTCCAGGAGGAGGAAGATGGTGGAAGATTGGGTGTGTTGAGAGCAAATTGTTATTATTATTTGAATGGGGATACCAGTCCCCGAGGTCAAAGAAAGGTTCACTCAGACTTTTACAGGTCTTGTCAATTCTTACAGCAGAGTAGAGACAGGGATGCCAATTCAATACAATATCCATTCATAACCCTGTAGTAGCAGAAGGGAAGTAAGCTAAACTCTGCATGTTTCACACTATGGCACCTATGACCCTGAGAACTGAGCCGTGTGGACAAACAGCATGGCCCCTCCAGAATAACCAGTCAGAATAATTACTGACCAGCACAGTGCGGGAATAAGGTTGAACATCACAGGCACACCACCACCACACACACTCACCCTGGGGTCACTGCAGAGGGCACAGAGAATGTAGGTGTTAAGGGTACTTAGGTAATGTATGGTTAGGGTTTGGATTTAGTGTTCATAATCATAATCTGTGTCGGATAAATTGTTAAAACAAGTCTTTATTACAATGAAGAGAATCAAATTGTTAAAACAATAGTCTTTATTACAATGAAGTGAATCAAATTGTTAAAACAATAGTCCTTATCACAATGAAGAGAATCAAATTGTTAAAACAATAGTCCTTATCACAATGAAGAGAATCAAATTGTTAAAAACAATAGTCCTTATCACAATGAAGAGAATCAAATTGTTAAAACAAGTCTTTATTACAATGAAGAGAATCAAATTGTTAAAACAATAGTCTTTATTACAATGAAGAGAATCAAATTGTTAAAAACAATAGTCTTTATTACAATGAAGAGAATCAAATTGTTAAAAACAATAGTCTTTATTACAATGAAGAGAATCAAATTGTTAAAAACAATAGTCTTTATTACAATGAAGAGAATCAAATTGTTAAAAACAATAGTCTTTATTACAATGAAGAGAATCAAATTGTTAAAACAAGTCTTTATTACAATGAAGAGAATCAAACTGTTAAAACAATAGTCTTTATTACAATGAAGAGAATCAAATTGTTAAAACAAGTCTTTATTACAATGAAGAGAATCAAACTGTTAAAACAATAGTCTTTATTACAATGAAAAGAATCAAATTGTTAAAACAAGTCTTTATTACAATGAAGAGAATCAAATTGTTAAAACAAGTCTTTATTACAATGAAGAGAATCAAATTGTTAAAAAATAGTCTTTATTACAATGAAGAGAATCAAATTGTTAAAACAATAGTCTTTATTACAATGAAGAGAATCAAATTGTTAAAAACAATAGTCTTTATTACAATGAAGAGAATCAAATTGTTAAAACAATAGTCCTTATCACAATGAAGAGAATCAAATTGTTAAAACAATAGTCTTTATTACAATGAAGAGAATCAAATTGTTAAAAACAATAGTCTTTATTACAATGAAGAGAATCAAATTGTTAAAACAATAGTCCTTATCACAATGAAGAGAATCAAATTGTTAAAACAAGTCTTTATTACAATGAAGAGAATCAAATTGTTAAAAACAATAGTTTTTATTACAAGGAAGAGAATCAAATTGTTAAAACAATAGTCTTTATTACAATGAAGAGAATCAAATTGTTAAAAACAATAGTCTTTATTACAATGAAAAGAATCAAATTGTTAAAAACAATAGTCTTTATTACAATGAAAAGAATCAAATTGTTAAAACAATAGTCTTTATTACAATGAAGAGAATCAAATTGTTAAAACAATAGTCCTTATCACAATGAAAAGAATCAAATTGTTAAAACAATAATCTTTATTACAATGAAGAGAATCATGTATCATGTATCTGAGGTATTTGATCTGTAATCGCTCTCTGGTCTTTAGCACCAACTGAAAGCTGCTCTATGTTTACTGTATGCTTATAGGTCATGTGTTCCTTTTGACCTGTGATGTGTTCAAGTCTCAACGCTGGCTTTTACCGTCACAGACCGGATAATTCCTGTCATGACTCACCAACGCAAACAGACCAGGGCAAGAGATCGAGAGAGAGAGAGAGATGTCCCCAGAGGGCTACAGTGGGTGGTCTGTGTAGGCAGGTCCTCTGGTGTCAGGAGATTTGTGTGGCTGCTGGGGGAATTGGGAGTGGCCCGGGGTGGGACACCGTCAGGGCAATACCCTTGACGCTGATGTGATTGAGTAGACAGCAGCGACCCTCTCCTCATCTCCTCTCTTTGCCCACATCACTTCCTCCCCTCCACCCTCCTTCCTACACGACAGCACCCAGAGTGAGTGATCATTTAGAAATTAAAAGAGGCTGGTAATTGTACGTAAGCACATCCTAGTAATTTATGCATGATTGCCTGGCGTTCAGAAGCCATTTATCTTCCACTGCCTATCGTTGTCTTTTTAATCTGTTGGCGTCTTGTTCCTCTGCAGGTGAATCTATAGCGCTATTAAGAATGCCTGTGTGATAATTGGTCCTGCTCAGATGACAGTGCGACATTGCCGTCGCCATTGCTCAGGGAATGGCACACTCCATTTAAGAATGTTGAAGTTGTGGATTGGAGTGGTCCTCTGACTGTACTGGTCCTGTGACTTTACTGGTCCTGTGACTTTACTGGTCCTCTAACATTACTGGTCCCCTGACATTACTGGTCCCCTGACTTTACTGGTCCCCTGACTTTACTGGTCCTCTGACTTTACTGGTCCTCTAACATTACTGGTCCCCTGACATTATTGGTCCCCTGACTTTACTAGGTCCCCTGACTTTACTGGTCCTCTGACTTTACTGGTCCTCTGACATTACTGGTCCTGTGACTTTACTGGTCCTCTGACATTACTGGTCCCCTGACAGTACTGGACCCGTGACTTTACTGGTCCACTGACTTTACTGGTCCTGTGACTTTACTGGTCCTGTGACTTTACTGGTCCTGTGACTTTACTGGTCCCCTGACTTTACTGGTCCTGTGACTTTACTGGTCCTGTGACTTTACTGGTCCTGTGACTTTACTGGTCCTGTGACTTTACTGGTCCTCTGACTTTACTGGTCCCCTGACTTTACTGGTCCCCTGACAGTACTGGACCTGTGACTTTACTGGTCCACTGACTTTACTGGTCCTGTGACTTTACTGGTCCCCTGACTTTACTGGTCCTGTGACTTTACTGGTCCCCTGACATTACTGGTCCTGTGACTTTACTGGTCCCCTGACTTTACTGATCCTCTGACTTTACTGGTCCCCTGACATTACTGGTCCTGTGACTTTACTGGTCCACTGACTTTACTGGTCCCCTAACTTTACTGGTCCCCTGACTTTACTGGTCCTCTGACATTACTGGTCCTGTGACTTTACTGGTCCACTGACTTTACTGGTCCCCTGACTTTACTGGTCCTCTGACTTTATTGGTCCCCTGACATTACTGGCCCTGTGACTTTACTGGTCCACTGACTTTACTGGTCCTGTGACTTTACTGGTCTCTGACATTACTGGTCCTCTGACATTACTGGTCCTCTGACATTACTGGTCCTCTGACATTACTGGTCCCCTGACATTACTGGTCTTCTGACATTACTGGTCCCCTGACATTACTGGTCCTCTGACATTACTGGTCTTCTGACATTACTGGTCCCCTGAGATTACTGGTCCCCTGACAATACTGGTCCTGTGACTTTACTGGTCCCCTAACATTACTGGTCCCCTGACTTTACTGGTCCCCTGACTTTACTGGTCCTGTGACTTTACTGGTTCCCTGACATTACTGGTCCCCTGACTTTACTGGTCCCCTGACTTTACTGGTCCTGTGACTTTACTGGTCCTCACACTTTACTGGTCTTGTGACTTTACTGGTCCCCTGACTTTACTGGTCCTGTGACTTTACTGGTCCTCTAACATTACTGGTCGCCTGACATTACTGGTCCTCTGACTTTACTGGGCCTCTGACATTACTAGTCCTCTGACATTACTGGTCCTCTGACATTATTGGTCCTCGGACATTACTGGTCCCCTGACATTACTGGTCCCCTGACATTACTGGTCCTCTGACATTACTGGTCCTGTGACTTTACTGGTCCTCTGACATTACTGGTCCTGTGACTTTACTGGTCCCCTGACATTACTGGTCCTGTGACTTTACTGGTCCTGTGACTTTACTGGTCCCCTAACTTTACTGGTCCCCTGACTTTACTGGTCCTCTGACATTACTGGTCCTGTGACTTTACTGGTCCACTGACTTTACTGGTCCCCTGACTTTACTGGTCCTCTGACTTTATTGGTCCCCTGACATTACTGGCCCTGTGACTTTACTGGTCCACTGACTTTACTGGTCCTGTGACTTTACTGGTCTTCTGACATTACTGGTCCTCTGACATTACTGGTCCTCTGACATTACTGGTCCTCTGACATTACTGGTCCCCTGACATTACTGGTCTTCTGACATTACTGGTCCCCTGACATTACTGGTCCTCTGACATTACTGGTCTTCTGACATTACTGGTCCCCTGAGATTACTGGTCCTCTGACAATATTGGTCCTGTGACTTTACTGGTCCCCTAACATTACTGGTCCCCTGACTTTACTGGTCCCCTGACTTTACTGGTCCTGTGACTTTACTGGTTCCCTGACATTACTGGTCCCCTGACTTTACTGGTCCCCTGACTTTACTGGTCCTGTGACTTTACTGGTCTTCTGACATTACTGGTCCTCTGACATTACTGGTCCTCTGACATTACTGGTCCTCTGACATTACTGGTCCCCTGACATTACTGGTCTTCTGACATTACTGGTCCCCTGACATTACTGGTCCTCTGACATTACTGGTCTTCTGACATTACTGGTCCCCTGAGATTACTGGTCCCCTGACAATACTGGTCCTGTGACTTTACTGGTCCCCTAACATTACTGGTCCCCTGACTTTACTGGGCCCCTGACTTTACTGGTCCTGTGACTTTACTGGTTCCCTGTCATTACTGGTCCCCTGACTTTACTGGTCCCCTGACTTTACTGGTCCTGTGACTTTACTGGTCCTCACACTTTACTGGTCTTGTGACTTTACTGGTCCCCTGACTTTACTGGTCCTGTGACTTTACTGGTCCTCTAACATTACTGGTCCTGTGACTTTACTGGTCCTCTGACATTACTGGTCCTGTGACTTTACTGGTCCCCTGACATTACTTGTGACTTTACTGGTCCTCGGACATTACTGGTCCCCTGACATTACTGGTCCCCTGACATTACTGGTCCTCTGACATTACTGGTCCTGTGACTTTACTGGTCCTCTGACATTACTGGTCCTGTGACTTTACTGGTCCCCTGACATTACTGGTCCTGTGACTTTACTGGTCCTGTGATTTTACTGGTCCCCTAACTTTACTGGTCCCCTGACTTTACTGGTCCTCTGACATTACTGGTCCTGTAAACTTTACTGGTAAACTGACTTTACTGGTCCCCTGACTTTACTGGTCCTCTGACTTTATTGGTCCCCTGACATTACTGGCCCTGTGACTTTACTGGTCCACTGACTTTACTGGTCCCCTGACTTTACTGGTCCTCTGACTTTATTGGTCCCCTGACATTACTGGCCCTGTGACTTTACTGGTCCACTGACTTTACTGGTCCTGTGACTTTACTGGTCTTCTGACATTACTGGTCCTCTGACATTACTGGTCCTCTGACATTACTGGTCCTCTGACATTACTGGTCCCCTGACATTACTGGTCTTCTGACATTACTGGTCCCCTGACATTACTGGTCCTCTGACATTACTGGTCTTCTGACATTACTGGTCCCCTGAGATTACTGGTCCTCTGACAATATTGGTCCTGTGACTTTACTGGTCCCCTAACATTACTGGTCCCCTGACTTTACTGGTCCCCTGACTTTACTGGTCCTGTGACTTTACTGGTTCCCTGACATTACTGGTCCCTGACTTTACTGGTCCCCTGACTTTACTGGTCCTGTGACTTTACTGGTCTTCTGACATTACTGGTCCTCTGACATTACTGGTCCTCTGACATTACTGGTCCTCTGACATTACTGGTCCCCTGACATTACTGGTCTTCTGACATTACTGGTCCCCTGACATTACTGGTCCTCTGACATTACTGGTCTTCTGACATTACTGGTCCCCTGAGATTACTGGTCCCCTGACAATACTGGTCCTGTGACTTTACTGTCCCCTAACATTACTGGTCCCCTGACTTTACTGGGCCCCTGACTTTACTGGTCCTGTGACTTTACTGGTTCCCTGTCATTACTGGTCCCCTGACTTTACTGGTCCCCTGACTTTACTGGTCCTGTGACTTTACTGGTCCTCACACTTTACTGGTCTTGTGACTTTACTGGTCCCCTGACTTTACTGGTCCTGTGACTTTACTGGTCCTCTAACATTACTGGTCCTGTGACTTTACTGGTCCTCTGACATTACTGGTCCTGTGACTTTACTGGTCCCCTGACATTACTGGTCCTGTGACTTTACTGGTCCTCGGACATTACTGGTCCCCTGACATTACTGGTCCCCTGACATTACTGGTCCTCTGACATTACTGGTCCTGTGACTTTACTGGTCCTCTGACATTACTGGTCCTGTGACTTTACTGGTCCCCTGACATTACTGGTCCTGTGACTTTACTGGTCCTGTGATTTTACTGGTCCCCTAACTTTACTGGTCCCCTGACTTTACTGGTCCTCTGACATTACTGGTCCTGTAAACTTTACTGGTAAACTGACTTTACTGGTCCCCTGACTTTACTGGTCCTCTGACTTTATTGGTCCCCTGACATTACTGGCCCTGTGACTTTACTGGTCCACTGACTTTACTGGTCCTGTGACTTTACTGGTCTTCTGACATTACTGGTCCTCTGACATTACTGGTCCTCTGACATTACTGGTCCTCTGACATTACTGGTCCCCTGACATTACTGGTCTTCTGACATTACTGGTCCCCTGACATTACTGGTCCTCTGACATTACTGGTCTTCTGACATTACTGGTCCCCTGAGATTACTGGTCCTCTGACAATACTGGTCCTGTGACTTTACTGGTCCCCTAACATTACTGGTCCCCTGACTTTACTGGTCCCCTGACTTTACTGGTCCCCTGACTTTACTGGTCCTGTGACTTTACTGGTTCCCTGACATTACTGGTCACCTGACTTTACTGGTCCCCTGACTTTACTGGTCCTGTGACTTTACTGGTCCTCACACTTTACTGGTCTTGTGACTTTACTGGTCCCCTGACTTTACTGGTCCTGTGACTTTACTGGTCCTCTAACATTACTGGTCGCCTGACATTACTGGTCCTCTGACTTTACTGGGCCTCTGACATTACTAGTCCTCTGACATTACTGGTCCTCTGACATTATTGGTCCTCGGACATTGGTCCCCTGACATTACTGGTCCTCTGACATTACTGGTCCTGTGACTTTACTGGTCCCCTGACATTACTGGTCCTGTGACTTTACTGGTCCTGTGACTTTACTGGTCCCCTGACATTACTGGTCCTCTGACTTTAAATCAAATCAAATCAAATCAAATTTTATTTGTCACATACACATGGTTAGCAGATGTTAATGCGAGTGTAGCGAAATGCTTGTGCTTCTAGTTCCGACAATGCAGTAATAACCAACAAGTAATCTAACTAACAATTCCAAAACTACTGTCTTATACACAGTGTAAGGGGATAAAGAATATGTACATAAGGATATATGAATGAGTGATGGTACAGAGCAGCATAGGCAAGATACAGTAGATGGTATCGAGTACAGTATATACATATGAGATGAGTATGTAAACAAAGTGGCATAGTTAAAGTGGCTAGTGATACATGTATTACATAAGGATACAGTTGATGATATAGAGTACAGTATATACGTATGCATATGAGATGAATAATGTAGGGTAAGTAACATTATATAAGGTAGCATTGTTTAAAGTGGCTAGTGATATATTTACATAATTTCCCATCAATTCCCATTATTAAAGTGGCTGGAGTTGAGTCAGTGTCAGTGTGTTGGCAGCAGCCACTCAATGTTAGTGGTGGCTGTTTAACAGTCTGATGGCCTTGAGATAGAAGCTGTTTTTCAGTCTCTCGGTCCCAGCTTTGATGCACCTGTACTGACCTCGCCTTCTGGATGATAGCGGGGTGAACAGGCAGTGGCTCGGGTGGTTGATGTCCTTGATGATCTTTATGGCCTTCCTGTAACATCGGGTGGTGTAGGTGTCCTGGAGGGCAGGTAGTTTGCCCCCGGTGATGCGTTGTGCAGACCTCACTACCCTCTGGAGAGCCTTACGGTTGAGGGCGGAGAAGTTGCCGTACCAGGCGGTGATACAGCCCGCCAGGATGCTCTCGATTGTGCATCTGTAGAAGTTTGTGAGTGCTTTTGGCGACAAGCCGAATTTCTTCAGCCTTCTGAGGTTGAAGAGGCGCTGCTGCGCCTTCTTCACGATGCTGTCTGTGTGAGTGGACCAATTCAGTTTGTCTGTGATGTGTATGCCGAGGAACTTAAAACTTGCTACCCTCTCCACTACTGTTCCATCGATGTGGATGGGGGGGTGTTCCCTCTGCTGTTTCCTGAAGTCCACAATCATCTCCTTAGTTTTGTTGACGTTGAGTGTGAGGTTATTTTCCTGACACCACACTCCGAGGGCCCTCACCTCCTCCCTGTAGGCCGTCTCGTCGTTGTTGGTAATCAAGCCTACCACTGTTGTGTCGTCCGCAAACTTGATGATTGAGTTGGAGGCGTGCGTGGCCACGCAGTCGTGGGTGACCAGGGAGTACAGGAGAGGGCTCAGAACGCACCCTTGTGGGACCCCAGTGTTGAGGATCAGCGGGGAGGAGATGTTGTTGCCTACCCTCACCACCTGGGGGCGGCCCCTCAGGAAGTCCAGTACCCAGTTGCACAGGGCGGGGTCGAGACCCAGGGTCTCGAGCTTGATGACGAGCTTGGAGGGTACTATGGTGTTGAATGCCGAGCTGTAGTCAATGAACAGCATTCTCACATAGGTATTCCTCTTGTCCAGATGGGTTAGGGCAGTGTGCAGTGTGGTTGAGATTGCATCGTCTGTGGACCTATTTGGGCGGTAAGCAAATTGGAGTGGGTCTAGGGTGTCAGGTAGGGTGGAGGTGATATGGTCCTTGACTAGTCTCTCAAAGCACTTCATGATGACGGAAGTGAGTGCTACGGGCGGTAGTCGTTTAGCTCAGTTACCTTAGCTTTCTTGGGAACAGGAACAATGGTGGCCCTCTTGAAGCATGTGGGAACAGCAGACTGGTATAGGGATTGATTGAATATGTCCGTAAACACACCGGCCAGCTGGTCTGCGCATGCTCTGAGGGCGCGGCTGGGGATGCCGTCTGGGCCTGCAGCCTTGCGAGGGTTAACACGTTTAAATGTCTTACTCACCTCGGCTGCAGTGAAGGAGAGACCGCATGTTTTCGTTGCAGGCTGTGTCAGTGGCACTGTATTGTCCTCAAAGCGGGCAAAAAGTTATTTAGTCTGCCTGGGAGCAAGACATCCTGGTCCGTGACTGGGCTGGATTTCTTCCTGTAGTCCGTGATTGACTGTAGACCCTGCCACATGCCTCTTGTGTCTGAGCCGTTGAATTGAGATTCTACTTTGTCTCTGTACTGACGCTTAGCTTGTTTGATAGCCTTGCGGAGGGAATAGCGGCACTGTTTGTATTCGGTCATGTTACCAGACACCTTGCCCTGATTAAAAGCAGTGGTTCGCGCTTTCAGTTTCACGCGAATGCTGCCATCAATCCACGGTTTCTGGTTAGGGAATGTTTTAATCATTGCTATGGGAACGACATCTTCAACGCACGTTCTAATGAACTCGCACACCGAATCAGCGTATTCGTCAATATTGTTATCTGACGCAATACGAAACATCTCCCAGTCCACGTGATGGAAGCAGTCTTGGAGTGTGGAGTCAGCTTGGTCGGACCAGTGTTGGACAGACCTCAGCGTGGGAGCCTCTTGTTTTAGTTTCTGTCTGTAGGCAGGGATCAACAAAATGGAGTCGTGGTCAGCTTTTCCGAAAGGGGGGCGGGGCAGGGCCTTATATGCGTCGCGGAAGTTAGAGTAACAATGATCCAAGGTCTTTCCACCCCTGGTTGCACAATCGATATGCTGATAAAATTTAGGGAGTCTTGTTTTCAGATTAGCCTTGTTAAAATCCCCAGCTACAATGAATGCAGCCTCCGGATAAATGGTTTCCAGTTTGCAAAGAGTTAAATAAAGTTCATTCAGAGCCATCGATGTGTCTGCTTGGGGGATATATACGGCTGTGATTATAATCGAAGAGAGTTCTCTTGGTAGATAATGCGGTCTACATTTGATTGTGAGGAATTCTAAATCAGGTGAACAGAAGGATTTGAGTTCCTGTATGCTTCTTTCATCACACCATGTCACATTAGCCATAAGGCATACGCCCCCGCCCCTCTTCTTACCAGAAAGATGTTTGTTTCTGTCGGCGCGATGCGTGGAGAAACCCGTTGGCTGCACCGCCTCGGATAGCGTCTCTCCAGTGAGCCATGTTTCCGTGAAGCAAAGAACGTTACAGTCTCTGATGTCCCTCTGGAATGCTACCCTTGCTCGGATTTCATCAACCTTGTTGTCAAGAGACTGGACATTGGCAAGAAGAATGCTAGGGAGTGGTGCACGGTGTGCCCGTCTCCGGAGACTGACCAGAAGACCGCCTCGTTTCCCTCTTTTTCGGAGTCGTTTTTTGGGTCGCTGCATGGGATCCGTTCCTTTGTCCTGTTTGTAAGGCAGAACACAGGATCCGCGTCGCGAAAAACATATTCTTGGTCGTACTGATGGTGAGTTGACGCTGATCTTATATTCAGTAGTTCTTCTCGACTGTATGTAATGAAACCTAAGATGACCTGGGGTACTAATGTAAGAAATAACACGTAAAAAAACAAAAAACTGCATAGTTTCCTAGGAACGCAAAGCGAGGCGGCCATCTCTGTCGGCGCCGGAAGTCAGATAAAGTCACTGGTCCTGTGACTTTACTGGTCCTCTGACATTACTAGTTTTGTTGCTTTTTCTGGTCCTGTGACTTTACTGGTCCTGTGGCTTTACTGGTTCTCTGACTTTACTGGTCCTGTGACTTTACTGGTCCTCTGACATTACTGGTTCTGTTGCTATTTCTGGTCCTGTGACTTTACTGGTCCTGTGGCTTTACTGGTTCTCTGACTTTACTGGTCATGTGACTTTACTGGTCCTGTGACATTACTGGTCCTGTGACTTTACTGGTCCTGTGACTTTACTGCTGCACTGGGCCCTTACCACACAGTTGCAGTGCTATCATTTTTTGCTCTGGTTAAAAACAAGAGCAGAGAAGTGCTCCCTCCCAGCAACAAGAGAGAAGTGCCACTGCCACGTCAGAACATTCTCTAACTATGATGTCAGGCCTTTCCTGATGCCTTGTTGAATTGTTGTCTGTGTGTGTGTGTGCGTGTGTGTGTGTGTGTGTGTGTGTATAATGCAAATGTACACATACAATGTTATTTTAAAAGCATTGTTGTGTGTAGTCCGTGTATGTCAGTGTGACTGAAGTGTGTGTCCCTGTTTCCTCTCTCAAGGAAATACTATAGGTGCTAGTTTCTGTCAGATCAGATGGCCTCAATCGGCCGTACAGTGTATGAGGAAGATGCAGAACACCAACCAGCAGGCTGACCTGGCGCTCCTTGTTGTCGCTCTCTCTCTCTGTGGCTCTGAGCCATAATGGATGCAGACCTTCCTCCATGTACTCTATCTGTTCCATTCTGCCTCTATCAGCCCAGGGATGCATCTTGATTTACCCCCTGCTCCCCTCTCACTCCCTGGCCTGCCTGCCTGCCTCCGTCGTGTAATAGCCGAGTGCCCCCTGGGCTATGTTCTTCCACTGATCCACCTGCACTCTGGAGTGGGGGGGATTTGGTGCATGGAAAAAGGCACAGGTTTTTATTTTCCACCAGGTTATTACAGAGTGTTCCACAGGTGCAGCCACTCCTTTCTCCTGATCCCACTCCTCTCTCTGATAACCCCAGTGGGCTCAATTCTATAACATAAAGTGTTTCTGGGTTTCATTTGGGTCTAAATTAAGGCCTAACTTTATTCACAGTGGGATTCGTCCGGGATTTGGAGCATGTTGGAGATCTGAAAAATGATTCTTTATTAAGGGGTCTCTCTCACCCTGTCTGTTTCTGGTTGTGCTCCTCCTCTTCTCTCCAACACCCCCCCTCTTCAGTCTATCCCTCATGTCTGTATCTATAATGGTAATATTTTAAGGGACTATTTTTCCCTCTCTCAGTTCCTGTGTGGAGGAGGACCCTGTTGACAGTGTGGTCTGCCCTGGGGATGGAAGGGTGTTAGAGAGTCGTAGGGGTGGATTGTGTTAACATCAGAAAGGGGGTTGGAGGGACATGAGTCACATCACTCTACGAGCCCCTGTCAGGTCATTTGTGATGTTATCGGCTGACCCAAACTCAGCCAATCCTTGACGTCACAGTGACACAGTTGGACGTTGTTGAGCTGTTTATAAATGTGGTGCAGTATTCATATCCATGTGAGCTGTTAACCTATTGTCATGTTCTTTTCTTCCACTTTCTTGTCCATTGACATGGCTATATCAAGGATGTGGTTAACTGGCTGATTAAATGAATGAAAGATTGAGGGTGCTTGCAAGGTATCTATTTTGTAGGCTTTACTGTGCAATAGGAAGTAATGCAGCGAGCCAGCATTTCATGATGCCTAAATGTTATTTATTGAGTTTATTCTGTGGATTTGTGTATGTATTTGAGCAATCGTTGGTTCACTAACGCCCTCGCACAGGTGGGGGCAATTGTAATTTTCACCTAGGCACCTGCATATAAAAACCACTATGGTTTTGGCACATCTCTTGATGCTCCGATGAAGCATGAATGCCAAAACGCAGTTATGGCAAAATTAGAGGATGTCTTTTTGTCTTTTTTAAGAAACTTTTCGGAGTGCCGCCGTTTCCCAATGTTCTTGAACTTGGGATTTCATTTGAAGTCAAAAGATGTAACTTCTTGAACTTCCCATGTGCCTACATTTCACCTTCAGACTTGATAGCATCATTTCAACTCCCAGTAACATGTCCCGTGGGTTAGTTGGAGAAACAAACACTGGCAATCTAGCAATAAAACGAAACGCACCCAGTTGTATTGTTTGTGTGTACGGCTGTGCGGGTTAGTTGGCCTGTGTGAGAGACAATATAGGTGCATTTTGGATGGCACTCACAGCATCAGTCAGCCCATTGATTTCCCATTGGTCGATGCCAGTTAAGGTTATATTCGACACAGAATGCAGTGCATCTCTGAAATGGCTTCTCTCTCACCCTTTCTCGTCAGTCACCATACCATTCTCTACCAGCCTTTAGTCTTTAGAAGAGGGAGCTACCGACTGACCTTTTCTTCACAAAAAGATGAAGAACCACGGTGAAAGCCAGGAAGAGATAGTGGCTGGTTTCTAATGCACACTTTATTTCTGTCAATAGCTCAGCCTCGCCTGTTGGCTGGACTGGCCAGGGAGAAGAGAAGAGAGAGGAGTTTTGCGGGAGTGTCTTATGGGATTTAGCCATGCTGTTGAACTTGCCCTCTGAGTCTGCTACTCCGTGGAGGCCAGTGTTGCACTCCGTTATGTTTTCAGATAGAACATTGGGCCTGCTGGCCACTGCTTCGGAGTCCCCTGAAGGTTGAATGTGATATTTTATTTTTCATATCATCTCTTTTCTTCCTCGCTCTTTCATCACACACTCTCTCCATCTTGCCTCTAACCCTCCCTGTCCCCACTTGGGAGCTCTCAAACTTATACCAGAAGAGAGAGAGAGAGAGAGAGAGAGAGAGAGTTGTATTTATGGGCTATTCTGCTTCAAAACATATACCAGTGGACCTCAGTTTTGGAGGACAGGTCTGGGTATACTGCCAGTGATGGTGACAAATCAAGGCACAGCCTCCAGATGAATTAACACAATCTATCTTTCCAGCCTCTGATGAATTAACACCATCTATCTCTCCAGCCTATCTGATGAATTAACACCCTCTATATCTCCAGCCTCTCTGATGAATTAACACCCTCTATCTCTCCAGTCTCTCTGATGAATTAACACCCTCTATCTCTCCAGTCTCTCTGATGAATTAACACCCTCTATCTCTCCAGCCTCTCTGATGAATTAACACCCTCTATATCTCCAGTCTCTCTGATGAATTAACACCCTCTATCTCTCCAGCCTCTCTGATGAATTAACACCCTCTATCTCTCCAGCCTCTTTGATGAATTAACACCCTCTATATCTCCAGCCTCTCTGATAAATTAACACCCTCTATCTCTCCAGCCTCTCTGATGAATTAACACCCTCTATATCACCAGTCTCTCTGATGAATTAACACCCTCTATCTCTCCAGCCTCTCTGATGAATTAACACCATCTATATCTCCAGTCTCTCTGATGAATTAACACCCTCTATCTCTCCAGCCTCTCTGATGACTTAACACCCTCTATCTCTCCAGCCTCTGATGAATTAACACCCTCTATATCTCCAGTCTCTCTGATGAATTAACACCCTCTATATCTCCAAGTCTCTCTGATGAATTAACACCGTCTATATCTCCAGTCTCTCTGATGAATTTACATCCTCTATATCTCCAGTCTCTCTGATGAATTAACACCATCTATATCTCCAGCCTCTCTGATGAATTAACACCCTCTATCTCTCCAGCCTCTGACGAATTAACACCCTCTATCTCTCCAGCCTCTGACGAATTAACACCCTCTATCTCTCCAGCCTCTCTGATTAATTAACACCCTCTATATCGCCAGCCTCTCTGATGAATTAACACCCTCTATATCTCCAGTCTCTCTTATGAATTAACACCCTCTATATCGCCAGCCTCTCTGATGAATTAACACCATCTATATCTCCAGTCTCTCTGATGAATTAACACCCTCTATCTCTCCAGCCTCTCTGATGAATTAACACCCTCTATCTCTCCAGCCTCTCTGATGAATTAACACCCTCTATCTCTCCAGCCTCTTTGATGAATTAACACCCTCTATCTCTCCAGCCTCTCTGATGAATTAACACCCTCTATATTGCCAGTCTCTCTGAATTTACACCCTCTATATCTCCAGTCTCTCTGATGAATTAACACCCTCTATATCTCCAGTCTCTCTGATGAATTAACACCGTCTATATCACCAGTCTCTCTGATGAATTAACACCCTCTATCTCTCCAGCCTCTCTGATGAATTAACACCATCTATATCTCCAGTCTCTCTGATGAATTAACACCCTCTATATCTCCAAGTCTCTCTGATGAATTAACACCGTCTATATCTCCAGTCTCTCTGATGAATTAACACCCTCTATATCTCCAACCTCTGATGAATTAACACCCTCTATATCTCCAGTCTCTCTGATGAATTAACGCCGTCTATATCACCAGTCTCTCTGATGAATTAATACCCTCTATATCTCCAGTCTCTCTGAATTTACATCCTCTATATCTCCAGTCTCTCTGATGAATTAACACCATCTATATCTCCAGCCTCTGACGAATTAACACCCTCTATCTCTCCAGCCTCTGACGAATTAACACCCTCTATCTCTCCAGCCTCTGACGAATTAACACCATCTATATCTCCAGCCTCTGACGAATTAACACCATCTATATCTCCAGCCTCTCTGATGAATTAACACCCTCTATATCTCCAGTCTCTCTGATGAATTAACACCCTCTATATCTCCAGCCTCTCTGATGAATTAACACCCTCTATATCTCCAACCTCTGTTGAATTAACACCCTCTATATCTCCAGTCTCTCTGATGAATTAACACCCTCTATATCTCCAGTCTCTCTGATGAATTAACACCCTCTTTATCTCCAGTCTCTCTGATGAATTAACACCCTCTTTATCTCCAGTCTCTCTGATGAATTATAACACCCTCTTTCTCTGCAGTCTCTCTGATTAATTAACACCCTCTATATCGCCAGCCTCTCTGATGAATTAACACCCTCTATATCTCCAGTCTCTCTTATGAATTAACACCCTCTATATCGCCAGCCTCTCTGATGAATTAACACCATCTATATCTCCAGCCTCTGACGAATTAACACCATCTATATCTCCAGCCTCTCTGATGAATTAACACCCTCTATCTCTCCAGCCTCTCTGATTAATTAACACCCTCTATCTCTCCAGCATCTTTGATGAATTAACACCCTCTATATCTCCAGCCTCTGATGAATTATAACACCCTCTATATCACCAGTCTCTCTGAATTTACACCCTCTATATCTCCAGTCTCTCTGATGAATTAACACCCTCTATATCTCCAGTCTCTCTGATGAATTAATTATATCACCAGTCTCTCTGATGAATTATAACACCCTCTTTCTCTGCAGTCTCTCTGATGAATTAACACCCTGAGCCTCTATGATGAATTAACACCCTCTATCTCTCCAGCCTCTCTGATGAATTAACACCATCTATATCTCCAGTCTCTCTGATGAATTAACACCCTCTATCTCTCCAGCCTCTGATGAATTAACACCCTCTATATCTCCAGTCTCTCTGATGAATTAACACCCTCTATATCTCCAAGTCTCTCTGATGAATTAACACCCTCTATATCTCCAGTCTCTCTGAATTTACATCCTCTATATCTCCAGTCTCTCTGATGAATTAACACCATCTATATCTCCAGCCTCTCTGACGAATTAACACCCTCTATCTCTCCAGCCTCTGACGAATTAACACCCTCTATCTCTCCAGCCTCTGACGAATTAACACCCTCTATCTCTCCAGCCTCTGACCTCCAGCCTCTGATTAACACCATCTATATCTCCAGCCTCTCTGATGAATTAACACCCTCTATATCTCCAGCCTCTCTGATGAATTAACACCCTCTATATCTCCAGTCTCTCTGATGAATTAACACCCTCTATATCTCCAGTCTCTCTGATGAATTAACACCCTCTTTATCTCCAGTCTCTCTGATGAATTAACACCCTCTATATTGCCAGTCTCTCTGAATTTACACCCTCTATATCTCCAGTCTCTCTGATGAATTAACACCCTCTATATCTCCAGTCTCTCTGATGAATTAACACCGTCTATATCACCAGTCTCTCTGATGAATTAACACCCTCTATCTCTCCAGCCTCTCTGATGAATTAACACCATCTATCTCTCCAGTCTCTCTGATGAATTAACACCCTCTATCTCTCCAGCCTCTGATGAATTAACACCCTCTATATCTCCAGTCTCTCTGATGAATTAACACCCTCTTTATCTCCAAGTCTCTCTGATGAATTAACACCCTCTATATCTCCAGTCTCTCTGAATTTACATCCTCTATATCTCCAGTCTCTCTGATGAATTAACACCATCTATATCTCCAGCCTCTCTGACGAATTAACACCCTCTATCTCTCCAGCCTCTGAGCACCCTCTATCTCTCCAGCCTCTGACGAATTAACACCCTCTATCTCTCCAGCCTCTGACGAATTAACACCATCTATATCTCCAGCCTCTGACGAATTAACACCATCTATATCTCCAGCCTCTCTGATGAATTAACACCCTCTATATCTCCAGCCTCTCTGATGAATTAACACCCTCTATATCTCCAGCCTCTGTTGAATTAACACCCTCTATATCTCCAGTCTCTCTGATGAATTAACACCCTCTATATCTCCAGTCTCTCTGATGAATTAACACCCTCTTTATCTCCAGTCTCTCTGATGAATTAACACCCTCTTTATCTCCAGTCTCTCTGATGAATTATAACACCCTCTTTCTCTGCAGTCTCTCTGATGAATTAACACCCTCTATATCTCCAGTCTCTCTGATGAATTAACACCGTCTATATCACCAGTCTCTCTGATGAATTAACACCCTCTCTGCCTCTCTGATGAATTAACACCATCTATATCTCCAGTCTCTCTGATGAATTAACACCCTCTATCTCTCCAGCCTCTGATGAATTAACACCCTCTATATCTCCAGTCTCTCTGATGAATTAACACCCTCTATATCTCCAAGTCTCTCTGATGAATTAACACCCTCTATATCTCCAGTCTCTCTGAATTTACATCCTCTATATCTCCAGTCTCTCTGATGAATTAACACCATCTATATCTCCAGCCTCTCTGACGAATTAACACCCTCTATCTCTCCAGCCTCTGAAATTAACACCCTCTATCTCTCCAGCCTCTGACGAATTAACACCCTCTATCTCTCCAGCCTCTGACGAATTAACACCATCTATATCTCCAGCCTCTGACGAATTAACACCATCTATATCTCCAGCCTCTCTGATGAATTAACACCCTCTATATCTCCAGCCTCTCTGATGAATTAACACCCTCTATATCTCCAGCCTCTGTTGAATTAACACCCTCTATATCTCCAGTCTCTCTGATGAATTAACACCCTCTATATCTCCAGTCTCTCTGATGAATTAACACCCTCTATCTCCAGTGTCTCTGATGAATTAACACCCTCTTTATCTCCAGTCTCTCTGATGAATTATAACACCCTCTTTCTCTGCAGTCTCTCTGATGAATTAACACCCTCTATATCGCCAGCCTCTCTGATGAATTAACACCCTCTATATCACCAGTCTCTCTGATGAATTAACACCCTCTATCTCTCCAGCCTCTGATGAATTAACACCCTCTATATCTCCAGTCTCTCTGATGAATTAACGCCGTCTATATCACCAGTCTCTCTGATGAATTAATACCCTCTATATCTCCAGTCTCTCTGAATTTACATCCTCTATATCTCCAGTCTCTCTGATGAATTAACACCATCTATATCTCCAGCCTCTGACGAATTAACACCCTCTATCTCTCCAGCCTCTGACGAATTAACACCCTCTATCTCTCCAGCCTCTGACGAATTAACACCCTCTATCTCTCCAGCCTCTGACGATTAACACCATCTATATCTCCAGCCTCTGACGAATTAACACCATCTATATCTCCAGCCTCTCTGATGAATTAACACCCTCTATATCTCCAGCCTCTCTGATGAATTAACACCCTCTATATCTCCAGCCTCTGTTGAATTAACACCCTCTATATCTCCAGTCTCTCTGATGAATTAACACCCTCTATATCTCCAGTCTCTCTGATGAATTAACACCCTCTTTATCTCCAGTCTCTCTGATGAATTAACACCCTCTTTATCTCCAGTCTCTCTGATGAATTAACACCCTCTATCTCTCCAGTCTCTCTGATGAATTAACACCCTCTATATCTCCAGCCTCTCTGATGAATTAACACCCTCTATCTCTCCAGCCTCTCTGATGAATTAACACCCTCTATATCTCCAGTCTCTCTTATGAATTAACACCCTCTATATCGCCAGTCTCTCTGATGAATTAACACCCTCTTTATCTCCAGTCTCTCTGATGAATTAACACCCTCTATATCTCCAGTCTCTCTGATGAATTAACACCCTCTATCTCTCCAGCCTCTCTGATGAATTAACACCATCTATATCTCCAGCCTCTCTGATGAATTAACACCCTCTATATCTCCACCCTCTCTGATGAATTAACACCATCTATCTCTCCAGTCTCTCTGATGAATTAACACCCTTTTTCTCTCCAGCCTCTCTGATGGTGACATCTCCTGCCCCTCCCTAAAACAATCCTTCTCTGGCTGGCTCCTCTGAGTGGCGAGGGCATGTGTCAGACAGCTCTGTTACTGTTCAGGGTTTGATAGAATACAGATAGCTGATGGGCGGGAAGGCAGACGTGCTGTAATCAGAGAGGGCTTGGGATGATGACAATCACGGCGACTGCTGTCCTGGTAGAGGGAGAGGGGCTGGGAGGGCAGGATCCAAAATGTCTCCACAGTAACCCTGCCTGTTTCTCTGCAGTCAGCATCCTGAAAGGATTCATCTCTCCATGCTGCTCATAAACACCCTCACTCTTCTGATGTCATCATCCGTCAGCCATGTTTTTTCTACAGCCTGTCCCCTTTGACCTCTTCCTCTGATGGGTAATGCCTCTGTTCTGACTGCTATGTGGTAGAAACAGCAAGTCACCCATTCATTTTTTACTACTTAACAATGAGAGAAGGATGAAATCAGATGCTGTACTTGTGATCTATCCCGATGGGTTCAAGGCTAGGCTGTCATTGTGCCACTGTAAATGCCTGATATAGGGTTGACAAAGACCAATCTAATAATCCTTCCTTTTACACCCACTCTCTGTCCTAACTTTAAAGCCTTTGGGCTGGATCCTGACTTGAGATGTACATGCTTAACTCTGACTTATCATGAATTGATGTCAATGGAAGACTCAAGTGAAAAGTTAAGCTTGTGTATCTCGAGTTAGGATATGGCCCTTTATTTGCATCTATTTGTTTTCTTTGGAAATAGGATCCAATTTGACAAAATGGCTGCCATTCAATTTTTTTGCTTCACACTGACTCAACGCTGCCCTGGATGTGTTTGTCACAGACAGGCAATAAAGTCCCTCATCAGCAGCAGCATCAGGCAGAGAAATGAAAAGAGATTGGTTTTCAGACAGGCGTTTTAGTCAGGCACCTCAGAGAGGGGGCCTCTCTCCTGACAGTGGCACATCAAGGCCCCCCAATGAAACGAGAATGGAGAGAGTGGATCAACTTCTCACATCACACGAGGTGGAGGTGTCAGCACAATTTCCCCTGCTGATCTGTCGACAACCTTCAAGCTCGTAAGTATTTACTTATTTATCCACATCTGTTTGTTTTCATATTTCATCTCTCCTACTTTTCCTATGTTTGGTTTTCCGGCAACCTTCATAGTGGAAATTTGTGTTTTTGTGTTTCCCAATCTCTTGGAAGAAGGGGATGGGATAGGAACTACTCAATTTGAAGTGCTAAATTTGATGACCTTAAAAGAGGAACAGGATGCATCATATTTTCTGTCCTGTTTCTTTTTTAAATTGCATTTTGATTTGTTGGATGGTTGGGTGGACGGCTGTTTGGTATGAAAGAGCCCCAGTTCTGATCTGCCCAGAGTGACTGTCCAGCACAGTTAATCACAGAGCCCTCCACACAGGGTTGTTGGTGCTATACACTGTATCGGAGCACAGCACAGGAAGACACGTTATTATGGCAAATGCTGATGTATGTCAGTTATTCATTAATTTCTGCCCTGAAAAGCTGACACTCTTGATGATATAATACATTGAATGAATCAAACTTTTTTTCTGCAAAATTTATTTAGTTTGATATCTCAACTTAATGTAATGTACAAGTGCACGATTCAACTTAGGTCATTCACCTCTACAAAAAAAAAACATACATCTCCCATCCACCCTTACTACAAGCTGACACTTTTCATTTTTGCTTAACCTTTATTTTATCAGGGAGTCATACTGAGACCTAGCACTATTTTTACAGAGCCCTGAATGACATAAATTACAGAAAGTACACACATCTAAAATATAAATACAAAATGCAAACAGAAAGAAAAACACAGTCATAAAAACCAAACACGTTCATCAGTAATACGGTCCTCAATCAGCTTTCTGAATCGCCCCAGAGGCTCCAGAACACCACGTTCATCAGTAATACGGTCCTCAATCAGCTTTCTGAATCGCCCCAGAGGCTCCAGAACACCACGTTCATCAGTAATACGGTCCTCAATCAGCTTTCTGAATCGCCCCAGAGGCTCCAGAACACCACGTTCATCAGTAATACGGTCCTCAATCAGCTTTCTGAATCGCCACAGAGGCTCCAGAACACCACGTTCATCAGTAATACGGTCCTCAATCAGCTTTCTGAATCGCCACAGAGGCTCCAGAACACCACGTCATCAGTAATACGGTCCTCAATCAGCTTTCTGAATCGCCCCAGAGGCTCCAGAACACCACGATCAGTAATACGGTCCTCAATCAGCTTTCTGAATCAGAGGCTCCAGAACACCACGTTCATCAGTAATACGGTCCTCAATCAGCTTTCTGAATCGCCACAGAGGCTCCAGAACACCACGTTCATCAGTAATACGGTCCTCAATCAGCTTTCTGAATCGCCCCAGAGGCTCCAGAACACCACGTTCATCAGTAATACGGTCCTCAATCAGCTTTCTGAATCGCCCCAGAGGCTCCAGAACACCACGTTCATCAGTAATACGGTCCTCAATCAGCTTTCTGAATCGCCCCAGAGGCTCCAGAACACCACGTTCATCAGTAATACGGTCCTCAATCAGCTTTCTGAATCGCCACAGAGGCTCCAGAACACCACGTTCATCAGTAATACGGTCCTCAATCAGCTTTCTGAATCGCCACAGAGGCTCCAGAACACCACGTTCATCAGTAATACGGTCCTCAATCAGCTTTCTGAATCGCCCCAGAGGCTCCAGAACACCACGTTCATCAGTAATACGGTCCTCAATCAGCTTTCTGAATCGCCCCAGAGGCTCCAGAACACCACGTTCATCAGTAATACGGTCCTCAATCAGCTTTCTGAATCGCCCCAGAGGCTCCAGAACACCACGTTCATCAGTAATACGGTCCTCAATCAGCTTTCTGAATCGCCACAGAGGCTCCAGAACACCACGTTCATCAGTAATACGGTCCTCAATCAGCTTTCTGAATCGCCACAGAGGCTCCAGAACACCACGTTCATCAGTAATACGGTCCTCAATCAGCTTTCTGAATCGCCCCAGAGGCTCCAGAACACCACGTCATCAGTAATCGGTCCTCAATCAGCTTTCAATCGCCCCAGAGGCTCCAGAACACCACGTTCATCAGTAATACGTCCTCAATCAGCTTTCTGAATCGCCCCAGAGGCTCCAGAACACCACGTTCATCAGTAATACGGTCCTCAATCAGCTTTCTGAATCGCCCCAGAGGCTCCAGAACACCACGTTCATCAGTAATACGGTCCTCAATCAGCTTTCTGAATCGCCACAGAGGCTCCAGAACACCACGTTCATCAGTAATACGGTCCTCAATCAGCTTTCTGAATCGCCCCAGAGGCTCCAGAACACCACGTTCATCAGTAATACGGTCCTCAATCAGCTTTCTGAATCGCCCCAGAGGCTCCAGAACACCACGGTCATCAGTAATCGGTCCTCAATCAGCTTTCTGAATCGCCCAGAGGCTCCAGAACATCACGTCATCAGTAATACGGTCCTCAATCAGCTTTCTGAATCGCCCCAGAGGCTCCAGAACACCACGTTCATCAGTAATACGGTCCTCAATCAGCTTTCTGAATCGCCCCAGAGGCTCCAGAACATCACGTTCATCAGTAATACGGTCCTCAATCAGCTTTCTGAATCGCCCCAGAGGCTCCAGAACATCACGTTCATCAGTAATACGGTCCTCAATCAGCTTTCTGAATCGCCCCAGAGGCTCCAGAACACCACGCTCATCAGTAATACGGTCCTCAATCAGCTTTCTGAATCGCCCCAGAAGCTCCAGAACATCACGTTCATCAGTAATACGGTCCTCAATCAGCTTTCTGAATCGCCCCAGAGGCTCCAGAACATCACGTTCATCAGTAATACGGTCCTCAATCAGCTTTCTGAATCGGCCCCAGTTGATTTTTTTTTTAGATCAATCTTAAGCAAGATATCTAGCTCATCACAGATAGTAGATTGTTGAAATGAAAACAAAGTTTCACTAGAAGTTGATGGGTTAATCGTCGAGTCAGCTAGAGGCTGGCTGAGGGAAGCAGTCGATTGACTCACCGGGGTCAATTAAACTACCAGTTCTCTCAAATAAAAAGCCTGCTGAGATAAAATGATGATTTAAAAGCATCACTTATCACACTCTTCCCAGTTATGATGCCAGAGTCAGACAGAACTTGCTTAGGCCGGGAAGAAGAGGAATTTGTACACTTCAGTGTATTTAATGTTTTCCAAAATGTAGAAGGATCACCAGCAGAGTCAGAGAGCTTAAAAAGTAGCTTGATTTAGCTTTTCTTCGTCGAGATAGTACATCTGTTTCTCACTTGACGGAGTCGTTCTTTTCCACCTCTCCCCCACTTTACGTAACTCCCTACTCTCATTTCTTTTTTATTTCTCTCCAGCTCCTCTCTCTTTTTCCGTGTTCGTGCATCAAAAGAGATTGACAGTTTGACAGGAGGAGCCTCGGAAACCTGCTGCCTCCCTCCAGACCCTCCAAAGTCCCTGCTCCCTCATTGAACTGTAATCTGCCCCCATATATGGACTTTTCCATGGCAACAAGCCGGCGAGTGAGCGAAAGGAGCAGGGTCTCCAGCGGAAGCAGCATCTTGTCTCAGGCAGCTGTCTGCTAAAAGATACGTTTAAAATACAACAACAAGAGGAGGCCTCCCGAGTGGTGCAGCGGTCTAAGGCACTGCATCGCACTGCTTGAGGCGTCACTACAGACCCAGGTTCCACCCCACGCTGTGTCCCAACTTGCCGTGACCGGGAGTCCTATAGGGTGGCGCACAATTGGCTCAGCGTCGTCCGGGTAAGGGGAGTATTGGCCGGGGGGGGCTTTACTTGGCTCATCGCACTCTAGCGACTCCTTGTGGTGGGCCGGGCATTTGCAGGCTGACTTCAGTCGTCAATAGAGCGGTGTTTCCTCCGACATATTGGTGCAGCAGGCTTCCGGGTTAAGCGAGCGGGTGTTAAGGAGCGCGGTTTAGAGGTTTCCGGAGGACACCTGACTCTACCTTCACCTCTCCTGAGCCTGTTGGCGAGTTGCAGTGATGAGACAAGATTGAAAAAGGGGGTGAAAAAATAAATACGAATAATAAAAATAAAAAACATATATATGTATATCAAAAACATAGTATATCTGAGACCCACTAAGAGGCATTTTGCTCAGATTTTATTGTGAGGTTCAACCAATAAAGGTATTTGACCATTCCTCAATATGTGAGGGGTCAGGAGCCTGAATTTGGAATGACTGTAAAATGTGTTCTTGGAATTGTTCAGATTGCAGAGACAATGTTGACATGAATCAGAGATCTTCCCTGATGTCAGAAGTTGCTTGAGTTTCCTCTGGAATTCCTGCACAACTTGTTCACTTGAAACAAGCCTAAAACGTGACAGCATACCAATTCCCTTGATCCATCCATATTTGAGAGGACTCCTCAGTGGAAGTAACCTGAATTTCACTCTATTTTTAGGATTCGTGTCATAAATAGGGGTTCACTGAAAAACATGGGTCTCCCACTCCCACATGTATGAGGTAGGCCCGCTGAAAAAGACAAGATGTGCTATGGTTCTTTCAGTTACCATTGCTTATTCATGTTTATCTTCTATAGGTTCCCTCACTTGGCTGCAGAATGAGTAGGCAGAATACCTTAACATTGGGTTAAGTTTGTGTCTACAGGATTACACCAGAATCCCTATGGTTTTAAACCATTCACAGTCGGCGACACAAAAGCGAGACATTTTTCGTTTGTAGCGTTTTATTAAAGAGGCCCGGGAGACTGGTGACAACTCAAGCGTTTTGTAGAAACAGAATGAGGGATATAGGCAGAGAGAGAGAGTGCTACTCAATTGGGTTTCTCCTTTTAAAAGTTTCAATCTCTAGGCTTTCGGAGCCTTTGTCAGTCAGTTTAGAGAATGGAAGTGAAGTCGCAAGCAAGCATGGTCCATGGACATTAAGTCCTCTAGGAATGGGAAGGAACTGAGAGACAGAAAGTCAGAGAGAGAATCTGCACATTGTGATAACCATTCTTTTTCTATAGTGCTGATTTAGTACAATGGTCCCAATTCAGATTCTTGTCTTCCAAACCACCAGTTCTTACGTCAACCCTCAAACCTCTTCCATCCTTCCTCATTGCCATATCCTACATGCCCATGTTCTGAGTGGAAATAAGCCCAGGAATTCCAGACCATTCTTTGTAGATATCCTTGTGCTTTTCCCCCCGCTCCCAGTCCCCAGGGGGAGGGTTAAGGATGAGAGGAGCTGGAACTACCTCTGAGAGCTAGCTATACCCTGCCTGCCTGGAACCTCAGTTGGCTGATGGCAAAACATTTAAACAACAACAAACCAACCAAAGCGCGACTCAATCCCTAATCTCTCTCTATGCTCTTACCCCCTGAGCGAGGTGGGGATACTGGATGCAGGCGTGGCGATGCTTCCTCCTTCAGTGGACCCCCCCCCTTGGGGCCAGAGAAACTGATCCTGTTTCAATGAGTCGGTTGGCGTGGCTTAGTGTATTACCATGGCTCTGCTCCGGCCTCAGCTCTGAGAAAGCCAGCTCCGTCACAGATCGCTGGTCTGTATCGGTCTCTGGCCTCGTGAACTCCAACGGTCATGCTCAAGCTCTTTCCTCCACGGTTTCTTCATGTTCCTCCGACACACAGCCATTTCTCTCAACTCTCTATACTTCAAATCCCCATCTGCGTCTGTTTTTCCCTCCATTCTCTCCCTCTGATCCAGAGTTGGCTGCAGTGCGATGGAGTTGGTCGCACCCCTCACTCTAGCTACTGCTGCTGCCTGCAGGCAGGTGAGGCCTGTTCCTGATAATAATGCTGCTCACTCCTGCATCACAGACACCAAGTTAAAGCAACACAACACTCCTCACCTCAACTCACCACCAAATACACAGGAGTGCAATTACCTGTCGTTTTATATTTTAAAAATCTTTAAAAATGAGTAATCAAGCAGAATATATATACGTAAGTACTGTGCTCCAAGAGGATCACAAAAAGAAACACCCACATGTCTAGTGTTCCTTGTAGTCCCTCAGACTGTGCCTCAGAATAGAGGTCCCTGAGGCTGTGCCTCAGAATAGAGGTCCCTGAGGCTGTGCCTCAGAATAGAGGTCCCTGAGGCTGTGCCTCAGAATAGAGGTCCCTGAGGCTGTGCCTCAGAATAGAGGTCCCTGAGGCTGTGCCTCAGAATAGAGGTCCCTGAGGCTGTGCCTCAGAATAGTAGTCCCTGACACTGTGCCTCAGAATAGTAGTCCCTGGGACTGTGCCTCAGAATAGAGGTCCCTGAGACTGTGCCTCAGAATAGAGGTCCCTGAGTCTGTACCTGAGACTGTGCCTCAGAATAGTAGTCCTTGGGACTGTGCCTCAGAATAGAGGTCCCTGAGTCTGTACCTGAGACTGTGCCTCAGAATAGAGGTTCCTGGGCCTGTACCTCAGAATAGAGGTCCCTGGGACTGTGCCTCAGAATAGTAGTCCCTGGGACTGTGCCTCAGAATAGAGGTTCCTGGACCTGTGCCTCAGAATAGAGGTCCCTGAGACTGTGCCTCAGAATAGAGGTCCCTGAGCCTGTGCCTCAGAATAGAGGTCCCTGGGACTGTGCCTCAGAATAGTGGTCCCTGGGACTGTGCCTCAGAATAGTGGTTCCTGGGACTGTGCCTCAGAATAGAGGTCCCTGAGACTGTGCCTCAGAATAGAGGTCCCTGAGACGGTGCCTCAGAATAGTAGTCCCTGGGACTGTGCCTCAGAATAGTAGTCCCTGAGACTGTGCCTCAGAATAGTAGTCCCTGAGACTGTGCCTCAGAATAGTAGTCCCTGAGACTGTGCCTCAGAATAGTAGTCCCTGAGACTGTGCCTCAGAATAGTAGTCCCTGAGACTGTGCCTCAGAATAGTAGTCCTTGGGACTGTGACTCAGAATAGTAGTCCTTGGGACTGTGACCCTGTAGTCCTTGGGACTGTGCCTCAGAATAGTAGTCCCTGAGACTGTGCCTCAGAATAGTAGTCCTTGGGACTGTGACCAGAGAGCCAATGGGACTGTGACTCAGAATAGTAGTCAGTAATAGTAGTAGTCCTTGGGACTGTAACTCAGGCTAGTAGTCCTAGGGACTGTGACTCAGACTAGTAGTCCTTGGGACTGTGGCTGTAGTAGTCAATGGGACTGTGACTCAGAATAGTAGTCAATGGGACTGTGCCTCAGAATAGTAGTCAATGGGACTGTGACTCAGACTAGTAGTCAATGGGACTGTGACTCAGACTAGTAGTCAATGGGACTGTGACTCAGAATAGTAGTCCCTGAGACTGTGACTCAGAATAGTAGTCAATGGGACTGTGACTCAGACTAGTAGTCAATGGGACTGTGACTCAGACTAGTAGTCCTTGGGACTGTGACTCAGAATAGTAGTCAATGGGACTGTGACTCAGAATATAGTCCTTGGGACTGTCAATGGGACTGTGAATAGTAGTCAATAGGGACTGTGAGTCCTCTGTGAGAATAGTAGTCCTTGGGACTGTGACCTCAGAATAGTAGTCCCTGTAGTCAATGGGACTGTGCCTCAGAATAGTAGTCAATGGGACTGTGACTCAGACTAGTAGTCCCTGAGACTGTGCCTCAGAATAGTAGTCCCTGAGACTGTGCCTCAGAATAGTAGTCCCTGAGACTGTGCCTCAGAATAGTAGTCCCTGGGACTGTGACTCAGTCTAGTAGTCCCACTGTGCCTCAGAATAGTAGTCCCTGGGCCTGTGAGACTAGTAGTCCTGGGACTGTGCCTCAGAATAGTAGTCCCTGAGACTGTGCCTGTGCAGAATAGTAGTCCCCTGAGACTGTGCCTCAGAATACTGTAGTCCCTGTGACTCAGAATAGTAGTCCTTGGGACTGTGACTCAGACTTGTAGTCAATGGGACTGTGACTCAGAATAGTAGTCCTTGGGACTGTAACTAGTAGTCCTTGGGACTGTAGGCTAGTAGTCCTAGGGACTGTGACTCAGACTAGTAGTCCTTGGGACTGTGGCTCAGACTAGTAGTCAATGGGACTGTGACTCAGAATAGTAGTCAATGGGACTGTGCCTCAGAATAGTAGTCAATGGGACTGTGACTCATACTAGTAGTCCTTGGGACTGTGACTCAGAATAGTAGTCAATGGGACTGTGACTCAGACTAGTAGTCAATGGGACTGTGCCTCAGAATAGTAGTCAATGGGACTGTGACTCAGACTAGTAGTCCTTGGGACTGTGACTCAGAATAGTAGTCAATGGGACTGTGACTCAGAATAGTAGTCCTTGGGACTGTGACTCAGACTTGTAGTCAATGGGACTGTGACTCAGAATAGTAGTCCTTGGGACTGTAACTCAGAATAGTAGTCCTTGGGACTGTAACTCAGGCTAGTAGTCCTAGGGACTGTGACTCAGACTAGTAGTCCTTGGGACTGTGACTCAGACTAGTAGTCAATGGGACTGTGACTCAGACTAGTAGTCAATGGGACTGTGCCTCAGAATAGTAGTCAATGGGACTGTGCCTCAGACTAGTAGTCAATGGGACTGTGACTCAGACTAGTAGTCAATGGGACTGTGCCTCAGACTAGTAGTCAATGGGACTGTGCCTCAGACTAGTAGTCAATGGGACTGTGCCTCAGTCTAGTAGTCAATGGGACTGTGCCTCAGAATCTAGTAGTCAATGGGACTGTTACTCAGTCTAGTAGTCAATGTGACTGTGCCTCAGAATAGTAGTTCCTGGGCCTGTGAGACTATAGTCAGGGACTGTGCCTGGGCCTGTGCCTCACTCAGACTAGTCTAGTCAATGGACTGTGCCTCAGAATAGTAGTTCCTGGGCCTGTGAAGACTAGTAGTCAATGGGACTGTGCCTCAGAATAGTAGTCAATGGGACTGTGACTCAGTCTAGTAGTCAATGGGACTGTGACTCAGTCTAGTAGTCAATGGGACTGTGACTCAGTCTAGTAGTCAATGGGACTGTGCCTCAGAATAGTAGTCAATGGGACTGTGCCTCAGACTAGTAGTCAATGGGACTGTGCCTCAGTCTAGTAGTCAATGGGACTGTGCCTCAGAATAGTAGTCAATGGGACTGTGCCTCAGTCTAGTAGTCAATGGGACTGTGACTCAGTCTAGTAGTCAATGGGACTGTGCCTCAGAATAGTAGTTCCTGGGCCTGTGACTGCTGTGGTTTTTCTCCCTGAACAGCAGCAGATGCAGAGAGTCCCAGAGGTCCCAGCTGGCCCAGCGGTGTCCTGTAGTCTCTGCCTGGAACTCTGGGATGTGTTGTGACAGAGGCTGTAACGCCAGGAAGACTAGCCACTCTTCACCTGTCACCTCGCCCCCGAAAGCAGCCGCCGCTACTGCCGCCACCCTGCCGCGTCTGGGCTCCGACAGGAAGTGTTTGACAGGGGTGACAGCTAGTTGACCTCTCTCTCTCTCTCAAGATTTCTCTCACCATCTCCCTTTCTCTTTAGCTCCTCTCCATCTCACTTACTCACCACAGGCACAGTGCTCTCCCCACTCTTGACCCACTGGGTATTGTCAGGGATCTAATAGACTCCTGGTCCGTGACATGGTGGTGTGCTAGTGCTTTTTCATTGTTTGTTTATTCACTCTGTTTTCTCTGACCTTTCCCTCCATGGGGTGGAAGCCATGCGAAGGACATGTTTTTTGTTGTTGTCTCTCAGGCCTCCGTGCGCAGTCTACCGTCGCTGTTCTACTTCTGCATGTATTACTGTGGAGGTTAGAGCCTCAAGATCCAGTTTAATTTAGGGTTGGGATTGGAGTCCAGGTCAGTGTGATATGAGGATGAAACTAAAATATTGATTACAGTTAAGGCTATGGGTCACTGTTAGGGTTATGGATAAACTAGAGTCAAAGTGTTGCTTGTCTTAGTGAGGGCATTGATAAGGATTCACGTTAATATGATGGTTAAGCTCAGGACTTTATTGTTCGTTACTGCAATAGCGAGGGATGGGGTTATTGGGTAATGAACGTACTGTGTGCTGAACATAGATCCAGTGGCAGTTTTTACCCTAGACAGGGTGCCATGAATTCAGCTCTTAAAACAATGATGAAATGTCAGAAGACTTTCAGGCAGCTCAGAATTAAACATTCATCCTCTCTGAGTATAGGACTATTTCTAGGACTATTTCTGTTTCTCCTCTCCTCCTTTTCACACATTGGTCAATCGAGCAATGAGTGTACCTTCTCAGTCCCAATGGATCTGGTGATGGGGATGGTGGCATATGGTTTGGGGACTTTAGTCTATAGTTGTACCTTAACACAATTCTTCTTCATCCCTTTCATGGGTCCCACCCTGAGAACCCGGTCCTGGAAAAATGAGACTGCCCCAAAACTTTGCGACAAGGCTTTAAGCAAGGAGGGGGGATATTTTATTAATGGCAGCTATTAATATTCCATCTCATTGGGATCACGGTGTATTTCTTTTTGCAGAGGGATAATGAATAACTGAGTACCACACCACCCGAATCCTCCACATGAATATTCAGGCTCTGACTGGGGCTGATGGAGGCCAGTGGGGCCTCTGCTCTAGTCTGTGGTGAGACAGTCAGCCTCACTGTCTCTGCCCCTCTCTCTCTTTGTCTCTCTGTCTCTGTCTCTGTGCTGGTACAACTTAGTCTCAGCCCCTTTCTCTCTGAGATGCCTGGTCCACATGGGGTTGAAGCTTATAGATCTGAGGGTGTGCCTTCACTAGGGCCTCCCTGGAGGCTGGGATTGATTGATTACGGGAGTGTGGCTCCGTGTGGGTTTTTAATTGATTGATTAATTATGGGCCTTGACTGTGGGGCGTCTGAGGCACACAGGGCGAGAGGTGAACTCTTGTGTTCTCTCTCTCTGGCTAGAGCTCTTTCGTTTGTGATTGCATCTCTCGCTCTCATCTTCACCTCCACCTTTACGTCTGTAGGTGTGTGCATGCGCGGGTATGATTTTCTCTGTATGTCCTGTACCCGCCTGGAAGCTGTTGTACAAAACTTGGCCGAAGGCATTCAAAGTCTGACAAATAATTATTTACAGATGCAGACATTTTTCACAGTGGTGCTGAACTGAAGGCGATTAAGGGAGTCCGCCAAGAGAGAGGAGAGGTAGAAAGAGAGCCAGGGGAGAGAGGGAATAGAGGTGATCTGGATAAAAGAAAGTGAACAAAGAAAAGACAAGCAGACTGCCTGACAGAGAGACGGACAGGTGGGCATGCAAACAGAACATGCATGGAATGCCATGGAGAATTAGAGAGACACCGTTTCAAGACAGTAGCAGTGTGAAAGAAAAGAAAGAACAGAACTATGTATATAAAAAAAGAAATAATAAGAAAAAAAATGAAGAAAGAACTAAATAACATGCATCAGTCCTTGTACGGGCTCAGCCTGCCTGTGCCTCCCCTCCCTGGTGGGCTACGGAACAGTGCAGTGAGTGGTGCCGGGCCAACCCTCTCTGCCTCTATTAGAGACAGAAAACCAGAGGATTACTGCCAAGGCCAAGGCTAATGACTGTCATGGCCACAGAAAGCCGATTTACAGAAGAAGCCTGCTGCATAGAGGCGTGAAGCCAAAATCTATCTCACACTGAGACAGTCTTAAATAAACCAGCCTTTTTGTGTGTTTTTTGCATTCTATTACATGAGATGGGAGAAACTGTATAGGATGTAAAATATTCATCTGGGTCGTTCCACAAAATGAGGGGCTTTTGAGTCCCTTTGATATTTTAGGTAGCAATTGTGCACCAATGTTGATTTTTCAAAGCCCGTTATATTCACTGAAGTGCCCTTTATAGACCACATGGAGGATTTAAGGAATCAGATTTTTAATATGAATCCAGACTTAAAGTGCCAAAATTCTGCATTTTGAAATGTCCTTTTTGGAAGATTTTAATCCACTGAACCTCAACATTTCTCCAAGTTTTACCATTGTTGTAAAGCCCTAGTTATGTTGTTGCAAAGTAATTTCTGAATGTTATTATTTATTTAATGTTATTAGTGATTCGTTTTAAGGAGAAAAATATATATTGTCCCTTATTTTAAGGTCAACCCTGTTACCTGAACAAGCTAGAATGTTTTTTACAATATCATTTTTTTGCGAAGCTTGCATTCAATTGCCACTTCCATTCTCACTGTCACAAAGGGATTTATAGCTGATTTTAAGATGAAATTGTCAACCGTGTTATGGTCAACTCTTTTACTTTATTTGCCACATGCACTTACTATAGTCATTTTTTATTTGAGGACGTTGAACCTATGCTCTTTATGACAGAATGTTAAAATGAGGTGAAATCAAACATTTGTTGTTGTGGTTGACCAAGTTAGCATCTCAAAAGACACCGAATTGTTGGAACGACCCATCTATCTTATGCTGTTCTTATCCCTAATGTCCCAGAGAAGAAGGGAGGGAGAGAAAGGGAGTGGGTGAGCGTTAGGGGATGTAGATTGACACAGTAAACAGCCGAATAAAACTCTAATACCGCAGTTCAAGCTTTCTCTGACCCGTTAGAATGGAGTCTATCAAGTAACGGACTCACAACTCACTAACCATATCTTGACTAAAGTACCTGTGAATGTCTAGCCACCTGAATCCTGAAGCATACGTACTGTACACAACTGCTAGACATTCTGCACTTGCTGTAATCCAATTAGCCAGGACCTGACTGACCAATAGTTGGCCAACATTCTGTGCTCAGTAGCTTTAGTATTCAGAGAGCAGCTCTTGGGTGAGTTAACTGAAGGCCACAAATGAACCCCCCCCCCCAGAGAGACTAATAAAAACACAATGGGCCTTCATCCCACGCCAAGAGTATCATGGTGTCACTAGACACGCTATCATAGTAGGATACACAAACAGATTAGTTCTTCCTCATGCACATTGTGTCCCCATGTAGGCTAGGATATGGGGGAGGCTAGGAAAGGGTTGAATTATGTAAAGAATAGGCCTATCCTTTTGTGGTACTTTAATAGGTCTTTGTTGGCATTTGTTTTCGTAGTAGGAGGTTGTTTCATGTCCTATATTCCAAAAAGGGCTCACATGTTTTTAAGGCCACCAAATCTAAAGTGTAATCATGGAGCAATGAGAAAGGGAAGGGAAATTGGTGATGAAAAGGCTCTTTGTTGCATAGCGTAGTGAGAGGCCAGAAAATATGCAGAGAGAGAGAGAGAGAGAGGAGAAAGGTGGCCATTGAGAAGGGTAGACACAGGAAAACCTGGCTCCCTGTAGAGGAAAGGCTGTATAACCACCATAAAACACATAGACACTGTCCTTTCCCCAAATTTGAAGCCATTATTCAAGGTTCCAAAGAACTCTCTGATGAAAAGAGGCTACCCGTGCTGTTGGGGGAGGACGTACAGAGCTGTGGGTTGGCAGCACACCATAAAATAAGGGGTAGTTTCTGACAGACAAACCAACCTGTCCTCTGTTCCATTGTTATTGTCCATTGAATGGTTATTATTGCTGTTCTTACTGATTGTCCTGTTAATTATTTTTAATGAAGTTAATACTGTAAAATAATCACTTAATTTCCACAGTACGCTTTGGCAATATGTTCATTGTTACGTCATGCCAATAAAGCAATTTGAATTGAGTAGAGAGAGAGAGAGAGAGAGAGAGAGAGATAATTACTTCACACGTTGGAAAGAATTAACCACAAAACTGAGCAAACTAGAATGCTATTTGGCCCTAAACAGAGAGTACACCGTGGAAGAACACCTGACCACTGGGACTGACCCAACTTAAGGAAAGCTTTGACTATGTACAGACTCAGTGAGCAAAGCCTTGCTATTGAGAAAGACCGTTGTAGGCAGACCTGGCTCTCAAGAGATGACAGGCTATGTGCACACTGCCCACAAAATAAGGTGGAAACCGAGCTGCACTTCCTGACCTCCTGACAAATGTATGACCATATTAGAAATGCATATGTCCCTCAGGTTACACATATCCACAAAGAATTTGAAAACAAACCTGATTTTGATTAACTCCCATCTACTGGGTGAAATATAACATTGTGCCATCACAGGAGCAAGATTGGTTGTGACTTGTTGCCACAAGAAAAGGGCAACCAGTGAAGAACAAACACCATTGTAAATACAACCCATATTTATGTTGATTTATTTTCCCTTTTGTACTTTAACCATGTGCACATTGTTACAACACTGTATATATACAGTTGAAGTCTGAAGTTTACATACACCTTAGCCAAATACAGTGCCTTGCGAAAGTATTCGGCCCCCTTGAACTTTGCGACCTTTTGCCACATTTCAGGCTTCAAACATAAAGATATAAAACTGTATTTTTTTGTGAAGAATCAACAAGTGGGACACAATCATGAAGTGGAACGACATTTATTGGATATTTCAAACTTTTTTAACAAATCAAAAACTGAAAAATTTGGCGTGCAAAATGATTCAGCCCCTTTACTTTCAGTGCAGCAAACTCTCTCCAGAAGTTCAGTGAGGATCTCTGAATGATCCAATGTTGACCTAAATGACTAATGATGATAAATACAATCCACCTGTGTGTAATCAAGTCTCCGTATAAATGCACCTGCACTGTGATAGTCACAGAGGTCCGTTAAAAGCGCAGAGAGCATCATGAAGAACAAGGAACACACCAGGCAGGTCCGAGATACTGTTGTGAAGAAGTTTAAAGCCGGATTTGGATACAAAAAGATTTCCCAAGCTTTAAACATCCCAAGGAGCACTGTGCAAGCGATAATATTGAAATGGAAGGAGTATCAGACCACTGCAAATCTACCAAGACCTGGCCGTCCCTCTAAACTTTCAGCTCATACAAGGAGAAGACTGATCAGAGATGCAGCCAAGAGGCCCATGATCACTCTGGATGAACTGCAGAGATCTACAGCTGAGGTGGGAGACTCTGTCCATAGGACAACAATCAGTCGTATATTGCACAAATCTGGCCTTTATGGAAGAGTGGCAAGAAGAAAGCCATTTCTTAAAGATATCCATAAAAGTGTCGTTTAAAGTTTGCCACAAGCCACCTGGGAGACACACCAAACATGTGGAAGAAGGTGCTCTGGTCAGATGAAACCAAAATTGAACTTTTTGGCAACAATGCAAAACGTTATGTTTGACGTAAAAGCAACACAGCTCATCACCCTGACCACACCATCCCCACTGTCAAACATGGTGGTGGCAGCATCATGGTTTGGGCCTGCTTTTCTTCAGCAGGGACAGGGAAGATGGTTAAAATTGATGGGAAGATGGATGGAGCCAAATACAGGACCATTCTGGAAGAAAACCTGATGGAGTCTGCAAAAGACCTGAGACTGGGACGGAGATTTGTCTTCCAACAAGACAATGATCCAAAACATAAAGCAAAATCTACAATGGAATGGTTCAAAAATAAACATATCCAGGTGTTAGAATGGCCAAGTCAAAGTCCAGACCTGAATCCAATCGAGAATCTGTGGAAAGAACTGAAAACTGCTGTTCACAAATGCTCTCCATCCAACCTCACTGAGCTCGAGCTGTTTTGCAAGGAGGAATGGGAAAAAATTTCAGTCTCTCGATGTGCAAAACTGATAGAGACATACCCCAAGCGACTTACAGCTGTAATCGCAGCAAAAGGTGGCGCTACAAAGTATTAACTTAAGGGGGCTGAATAATTTTGCACGCCCAATTTTTCAGTTTTTGATTTGTTAAAAAAGTTTGAAATATCCAATAAATGTCGTTCCACTTCATGATTGTGTCCCACTTGTTGTTGATTCTTCACAAAAAAATACAGTTTTATATCTTTATGTTTGAAGCCTGAAATGTTGCAAAAGGTCGCAAAGTTCAAGGGGGCCGAATACTTTCGCAAGGCACTGTACATTTAAACATTTTTTTTCACAATTCCTGATATTTAATCACAGTAACAATTCCCTGTCTTAGGTCAGTTAGGATCACCACTTTATTTTTAGAATGTGAAATGTCAGAATAATAGTCGAGAGAATGATTTATTTCAGGTTTTATTTCTTTCATCACATTCCCAGTGGGTCAGAAGTTAACATACACTGAATTAGTATTTGGTAGCATTGCCTTTAAATTGTTTAACTTGGGTCAAACGTTTCGGGTAGCCTTCCACAAGCTTCCCACAATAAGTTGGGTGAATTTTGGCCCATTCCTCCTGACAGAGCTGCTGTAACTGAGTCAGGTTTGTAGGCCTCCTTGCTCCTTCTTTTTTGAGGTCTTGGCTGATTTCTTTTAATTTTCCCATGATGTCAAGCAAAGAGGCACTGAGTTTGAAGGTAGGCCTTGAAATACATCCACAGGTATACCTCTAATTGACTCAAATGATGTCAATTAGCTTATCAGAAGCTTCTAAAGCCATGAAATCATTTCTGGAATTTTCCAAGCTGTTTAAAGGCACAGTCAACTTAGTGTATGTAATCTTCTGACCCACTGGAATTGTGAATCAGTGAATTATAAGTGAAATAATCTGCCTGTAAAAAATGGTTGGAAAAATGTATTGTGTCATGCACAAAGTAGATGTCCTTAACGACTTGCAAAAAACGATATAGTTTGTTAACAAGAAATCTGTGGAGTGGTTGAAAAACAAGTTTTAATGACTCCAACCTAAGTGTATGTAAACTTCCAACTTCAACTGTAAACTACAGTCATGGCCAAAAGTTTTGAGAATGATACAAATATTTATTTAAGTCTGCTGCCTCAGTGTCTTTAGATATTTTTGTCAGATGTTACTATTGAATACTGAAGTATAATTACACGCATTTCATGAGAGTCAAAGGCTTTTATTGACAATTACATGAAGTTGATGCAAAGAGTATTTTTCAAGACCTTTGCAATCCGCCCTGGCATGCTGTCAATTAACTTCTGGGCCACATCCTGACTGATGGCAGCCCATTGTTGCATAATCAATGCTTGAAGTTTGTCAGAATTTGTGGGTTTTTGTTTGTTCACCCGCCTCTTAAGGATTGACCACAAGTTCTCAATGGGATTAAGGTCTGGGGAGTTTCCTGGCCATGTATTGATGTTTTGTTCCCTGAGTCACTTAGTTATCCCGTTTGCCTTATGACAAGGTGCTCCATCATGCTGGAAAATGCGTTGTTCGTCACCAAACTGTTCCTGGATGGTTGGGAGAAGTTGCTCTCGGAGGATGTGTTGGTACCATTCTTTATTCATGGCTGTGTTCTTAGGCAAAATTGTGAGTGAGCCCACTCCCTTGGCTGAGAAGCAACCCCACACATGAATGGTCTCAGGATGCTTTACTGTTGGCATGACACAGGACTGATGGTAGCGCTCACCTTGTCTTCTCCGGACAAGCTTTTTTCCGGAAGCCCCAAACAATTGGAAAGGGGATTCATCAGAGAAAATGACTTTACCCCAGTCCTCAGCAGTCCAATCCCTGTACCTTTATGCAGAATATCAGTCTGTCCCTGATGTTTTTCCTGGAGAGAAGTGGCTTCTTTGCTGCCCTTCTTGACATCAGGCCATCATCCAAAAGTCTTCGCCTCACTTGCGTGCAGATGCACTCACACCTGCCTGCTGCCATTCCTGAGCAAGCTCTGTACTGGTGGTGCCCCGATCCCGCAGCTGAATCAACTTTAGGAGACTCTCTTGGCGCTTGCTGGACTTTCTTGGGCGCCCTGAAGCCTTCTTCACAACAATTGAACCGCTCTCCTTGATGTTCTTGATGATCCGATAAAGGGTTGATTTAGGTACAATCTTACTGGCAGCAATATCCTTGCCTGTGAAGCCCTTTTTCTGCAAAGCAATGATGACGGCACGTGTTTCCTTGCAGGTAACCATTTTTGACAGAGGAATTGCATCACTGCCTGGTACGGCAATTGCTTGGCCTCTGACCGCAAGTCACTACAAAGGGTAGTGCGTACGGCCCAGTACATCACTGGTGCTAAGCTGCCTGCCATCCAGGATCTCTACACCAGGCGGTGTCAGAGGAAGACCCTAAAAATTGTCCAAGACCCCAGCCACCCCAGTCATAGACTGTTCTCTCTACTACCAGATGGCAAGCAGTACTGGAGTGCCAAGTCTAGGACAAAAAGTTTATACCCCCAAGACTCCTGAACAGGTAATCAAATGGCTACCTGGACTATTTGCATTGGTAGCCCCATACCCCCCCAACCCCTCTTTTTACACTGCTGCTATTCTCTGTTTATCATATATGCATAGTCACTATAACTATACATTCATGTACATACTACCTCAATTGGGCCGACCAACCACTGCTCCCGCACATTGGCTAACCGGGCTATCTGCATTGTGTCCCACCCACCACCCGCCAACCTCTCTTTTACGCTACTGCTACTCTCTGTTCATCATATATGATAGCGATGATAGCGAGGTGAACAATTCTCCTTCCAGACTCATACGTGTCATTTCCGGTCACAACTTGCAGACTTATTTACGTGCTGCTGTGCGTTTTATTGGCAACCTTACTTTGCTACCTGACAACTTTACGGTTTTAACTTTTTAATTATCGTTTATATTTTTAGTTTTTCCCTCTCTCAACTATTTTACATTAAACCTTTTCACTACGGACGCTTTATCTGGACATGGTTCGTCAGGACCTCCAACAGCCGAAGCGAAGTAGTAACATTAACATGATGCCTTCTAATTGCAGTTGCTGTACTTATAATATACAGGAGAACGATCGCCTTACGGCGATGATAGCTGTGCTGCAAGCCCAGCTTCAGACGCAATCGTTAGGCAAGGGTAATTTCAGTGTCGGAAAGAATGAAACAGTGTCTGAGCCACCAGTAAGTACAGAAAGTAGTATAAATACCTCGCATGGACCCAGCAGCCGGACAACTTTCTCATGGCTTCTGGAGGGAAATGTTGTAGGAATTCTCAACCTGTGTCACTCATTCAGCCGACAGAAACTTTCAACCGGTTCTCCCCATTAAGCAGTGAGTCGGAGTCAGAGGCCAAGCCCTCTCTGGTCTCTATTCCTCCCATTACGGGGTCTGAGACACCGAAGCCTTCCACCATTAGCTCTGACAAATTGAAAACCCTAGTCATTGGCGACTCCATTATCCGCAGTATTAGACTTAAAACGAATCATCCAGCGATCATACACTGTTTACCAGGGGGCAGGGCTACCGACGTTAAGGCTAATCTGAAGATGGTGCTGGCTAAAGCTAAAACTGGCGAGTGTAGAGAGTATAGAGATATTGTTATCCACGTCGGTACCAACAATGTTAGGATGAAACAGTCAGAGGTCACCAGGCGCAACATAGCTTCAGCGTGTAAATCAGCTAGAAAGATGTGTCGGCATCGAGTAATTGTCTCTGGCCCCCTCCCAGTTAGGGGGAGTGATGAGCTCTATAACAGAGTCTCACAACTCAATCGCTGGGTGAAAACTGTTTTCTGCCCCTCCCAAAAGATAGAATTTGTAGATAATTGGCCCTCTTTCTGGGACTCACTCACAAACAGGACCATCCTAGCTGGAGGGGTGCTCTCATCTTATCTACGAACATAGACAGGGCTCTAACTCCCCTAACTCCACAATGAAATAGGGTGCAGGCCAGGCAGCAGGCTGTTAGCCAGCCTGCCAGCTTAGTGGAGTCTGCCACTAGCACAGTCAGTGTAGTCAGCTCAGCTACCCCCATTGAGACCGTGTCTGTGCCTCAACCTAGGTTGGGCAAAACGAAACATGGCGTTGTTCGCTTTAGCAATCTCACTAGAATAAAGACCTCCTCCATTCCTGCCATTATTGAAAGAGATCGTGATACCTCACATCTCAAAATAGGGCTACATAATGTTAGATCCTTCACTTCAATGGCAGTTATAGTCAATGAACTAATCACTGATCATAATCTTGATGTGATTGTCCAGACTGAAACATGGCTTAAGCCTGATGAATTTACTGTGTTAAATGAGGCCTCACCTCCTGGTTACACTAGTGACCATATCCCCCGCGCATCCCGCAAAAGCGGAGGTGTTGCTAACATTTACGATAGCAAATTTAAATTTACACAAAAAAACCTGACGTTTTCGTCTTTTGAGATTCTAGTCATGAAATCTATGCAACCTACTCAATCCATTTTTATAGCTACTGTTTACAGGCCTCCTGGGCCTTAAACAGATATAGCAGATAATATTCAAATTTTTGGTGACTTTAATATTCACATGGAAAAGTCCACAGACCCACTACAAAAGGCTTTCGGAGCCATTATCGACTCAGTGGGTTTTGTCCAACATGTCTCCGGACCTACTCACTGCCACAGTCATACTCTGGACCTAGTTTTGTCCCATAGAATAAATGTTGTGGATCTTAATGTTTTTCCTCATAATCCTGGACTATCGGACCATTTTATTACATTTGCAATTGCAACGAATAATCTGCTCAGACCCCAACCAAGGAGCATCAAAGTTGTGCTATAAATTCTCAGACAACCCAAAGATTCCTTGATGCCCTTCCAGACTCCCTCTGCCTACCCAAGGACGTCAGAGGATAAAAATCAGTTAACCACCTAACTGAGGAACTCAATTTAACCTTGCGCAATACCCTAGATGCAGTTGCACCCCTAAAAACTAAAACATTTGTCATAATAAACTAGCTCCCTGGTATACAGAAAATACGCGAGCTCTGAAGCAAGCTTCCAGAAAATTGGAATGGAATTGGAATCCACCAAACTGGAAGTCTTCAGACTAGCTTGAAAAGACAGTACCGTGCAGTATCGAAGAGCCCTCACTGCTGCTCGATCATCCCAGTCATCCCACAAATTCTAAATTAATTTTTGATACTGTCGCAAAGCTAACTGAAAAAGCAGCATTCCCCAAGAGAGAATGGCTTTCACTTCAGCAGTAATAAATCCATTCACTTCTTTGAGAAAAAGATCATGATAATTAGAAAGCAAATTATGGACTCCTCTTTAAATCTGAGTAATCCTCCAAAGCTCAGTAGTTCTGAGTCTGCACAACTCTGCTAGACCTAGAATCAAGGGAGACACTCAAGTGTTTTAAATCAAATCAAATCAAAGCAAATCAAATCAAATTTTATTTGTCACACATACACATGGTTAGCAGATGTTAATGCGAGTGTAGCGAAATGCTTGTGCTTCTAGTTCCGACAATGCAGTAATAACCAACAAGTAATCTAACTAACAATTCCAAAAAACTACTGTCTTATACGCAGTGTAAGGGGATAAAGAATATGTACATAAGGATATATGAATGAGTGATGGTACAGAGCAGCATAGGCAAGATACAGTAGATGATATCGAGTACAGTATATACATATGAGATGAGTATGTAAACCAAGTGGCATAGTTAAAGTGGCTAGTGATACATGTATTACATAAGGATGCAGTCGATGATATAGAGTACAGTATCTACGTATGCATATGAGATGAATAATGTAGGGTAAGTAACATTATATAAGGTAGCATTGTTTAAAGTGGCTAGTGATATATTTACATCATTTCCCATCAATTACCATTATTAAAGTGGCTGGAGTAGAGTCAGTGTCATTGACAGTGTGTTGGCAGTAGCCACTCAATGTTAGTGGTGGCTGTTTAACAGTCTGATGGCCTTGAGATAGAAGCTGTTTTTCAGTCTCTCGGTCCCAGCTTTGATGCACCTGTACTGACCTCGCCTTCTGGATGACAGCGGGGTGAACAGGCAGTGGCTCGGGTGGTTGATGTCCTTGATGATCTTTATGGCCTTCCTGTAGCATCGGGTGGTGTAGGTGTCCTGGAGGGCAGGTAGTTTGCCCCCGGTGATGCGTTGTGCAGACCTCACTACCCTCTGGAGAGCCTTACGGTTGAGGGCGGTGCAGTTGCCATACCAGGCGGTGATACAGCCCGCCAGGATGCTCTCGATTGTGCAACTGTAGAAGTATGTGAATGCGTTTGGTGACAAGCCAAATTTCTTCAGCCTCCTGAGGTTGAAGAGGCGCTGCTGCGCCTTCCTCACGATGCTGTCTGTGTGAGTGGACCAATTCAGTTTGTCTGTGATGTGTATGCCGAGGAACTTAAAACTTGCTACCCTCTCCACTACTGTTCCATCGATGTGGATGGGGGGGTGTTCCCTCTGCTGTTTCCTGAAGTCCACAATCATCTCCTTAGTTTTGTTGACGTTGAGTGTGAGGTTATTTTCCTGACACCACACTCCGAGGGCCCTCACCTCCTCCCTGTAGGCCGTCTCGTCGTTGTTGGTAATCAAACCTACCACTGTTGTGTCGTCCGCAAACTTGATGATTGAGTTGGAGGCGTGCGTGGCCACGCAGTCGTGGGTGAACAGGGAGTACAGGAGAGGGCTCAGAACGCACCCTTGTGGGGCTCCAGTGTTGAGGATCAGCGGGGAGGAGATGTTGTTGCCTACCCTCACCACCTGGGGGCGGCCCGTCAGGAAGTCCAGTACCCAGTTGCACAGGGCGGGGTCGAGACCCAGGGTCTCGAGCTTGATGACGAGCTTGGAGGGTACTATGGTGTTGAATGCCGAGCTGTAGTCGATGAACAGCATTCTCACATAGGTATTCCTCTTGTCCAGATGGGTTAGGGCAGTGTGCAGTGTGGTTGAGATTGCATCGTCTGTGGACCTATTTGGGCGGTAAGCAAATTGGAGTGGGTCTAGGGTGTCAGGTAGGGTGGAGGTGATATGGTCCTTGACTAGTCTCTCAAAGCACTTCATGATGACGGATATGAGTGCTACGGGGCGGTAGTCGTTTAGCTCAGTTACCTTAGCTTTCTTGGGAACAGGAACAATGGTGGCCCTCTTGAAGCATGTGGGAACAGCAGACTGGTATAGGGATTGATTGAATATGTCCGTAAACACACCGGCCAGCTGGTCTGCGCATGCTCTGAGGGCGCGGCTGGGGATGCCGTCTGGGCCTGCAGCCTTGCCAGGGTTAACACGTTTAAATGTCTTACTCACTTCGGCTGCAGTGAAGGAGAGACCGCATGTTTTCGTTGCAGGCCGTGTCAGTGGCACTGTATTGTCCTCAAAGCGGGCAAAAAAACAAAAAAAAAAGTTATTTAGTCTGCCTGGGAGCAAGACATCCTGGTCCGTGACAAACCTGATTTTGATTAACTCCCATCTACTGGGTGAAATATAACATTGTGCCATCACAGGAGCAAATCAAATCAAATTTGATTTGATTTGATTTGCTCCTGTGATGGCACAATGTTATATTTCACCCAGTAGATGGGAGTTAATCAAAATCAGGTTTGTTTTCAAATTCTTTGTGGATCTGTGTAACCTGAGGGACATATGCATTTCTAATATGGTCATACATTTGTCAGGAGGTCAGGAAGTGCAGCTCGGTTTCCACCTTATTTTGTGGGCAGTGTGCACATAGCCTGTCATCTCTTGAGAGCCAGGTCTGCCTACAACGGTCTTTCTCAATAGCAAGGCTTTGCTCACTGAGTCTGTACATAGTCAAAGCTTTCCTTAAGTTGGGTCAGTCCCAGTGGTCAGGTGTTCTTCCATGGTGTACTCTCTGTTTAGGGCCAAATAGCATTCTAGTTTGCTCTTGACACAACGATGAAAATAATCATGGCCTCTAAACCTTCAAGCTGCATACTGGACCCTATTCCAACTAAACTACTGAAAGAGCTGCTTCCTGTGCTTGGCCCTCCTATGTTGAACATAATTAGCGGATGTGTACCAAACTCACTAAAAGTGGCAGTAATAAAGCCTCTCTTGAAAAAGCCAGACCTTGACCCAGAAAATATAAAAAATGATCGGCAAATCTCCCATTCCTCTCAAAATGTTTTGAAAAAGCTGTTGCGCAGCAACTCACTGCCTTCCTGAAGACAAACAATGTATACGAAATGCTTCAGTCTGAATTTAGACCCCATCATAGCTCTGAGACTGCACTTGTGAAGGTGGTAAATGACCTTTTAATGGCATCAGACCGAGGGTCTGCATCTGTCTTCGTGCTCCTAGACCTTAGTGCTGCTTTTGATACCATCGATCACCCCATTCTTTTGGAGAGATTGGAAACCCAAACTGGTCTACACGGACAAGTTCTGGCCTGGTTTAGATCTTATCTGTCGGAAAGATATCAGTTTGTATCTGTGAATGGTTTGTCCTCTGACAAATCAACTGTACATTTTGGTGTTCCTCAAGGTTCCGTTTTAGGAACACTATTGTTTTCACAATATATTTTACCTCTTGGGGATGTCATTCGAAAACATAATGTTAACTTTCTCTGCTATGCGGATGACACACAGCTGTACAAGCTGGAGGCAGGGCTTTCTCCTATAGAGCTCAATTTTTACGGAATGGTCTGCCTACCCATGTGAGAGACGCAGACTCGGTCTCAACATTTTTTTTTTTTTTTTCATTTTACCCCTTTTTCTCCCCAATTTCATGGTATTCAATTGTTTAGTAGCTAATATCTTGTCTCATCGCTACAACTCCCGCTTGGGAGAGACGAAGGTTGAAAGTCATGCGTCCTCCGATACACAACCCAACCAAGCCGCACTGCTTCTTAATACAGCGCCATCCAACCCGGAAGCCAGCCGCACTGGTCTCAACCTTTAAGTCTTTACTGAAGACTCATCTCTTCAGTAGGTCCTATGATTGAGTGTAGTCTGGCCCAGGAGTGTGAAGGTGAACGGAAAGGCACTGGAGCAACGAACCACCCTTGCTGAGACAGGCAGTTCCCCTCCCACCACTGGGATTCTCTGCCTCTAACCCTATTACAGGGGCTGAGTCACTGGCTTACTGGTGCTCTTCCATGTCGTCCCTAGGAGGGGTGCGTCACTTGAGTGGGTTGAGTCACTGACGTGGTCTTCCTGTCTGGGTTGGCGCCCCCCTTGGGTTGTGCCGTGGCGGAGATCTTTGTGGGCTATACTCGGCCTTGTCTCAGGATGGTAAGTTGGTGGTTGAAGATATCCCTCTACTGGTGTGGGGGCTGTGCTATGACAAAGTGGGTGGGGTTATATCCTGCCTGTTTGACCCTGTCCAGGGGCATCATCGAATAGGGCCACAGTGTCTCCTGACCCCTCCTGTCTCAGCCTCCAGTATTTATGCTGCAGTAGTTTGTGTCGGGGGGCTAGGGCCAGTCTGTTATATCTCCTTTCTTATCCAGTGTCCTGTGTGAATTCACAGTGCCTTGCGAAAGTATTCGGCCCCCTTGAACTTTGCGACCTTTTGCCACATTTCAGGCTTCAAACATAAAGATATAAAACTGTATTTTTTGTGAAGAATCAACAACAAGTGGGACACAATCATGAAGTGGAACGAAAGTTATTGGATATTTCAAACTTTTTTAACAAATCAAAAACTGAAAAATTGGGCGTGCAAAATGATTCAGCCCCTTTACTTTCAGTGCAGCAAACTCTCTCCAAAAGTTCAGTGAGGATCTCTGAATGATCCAATGTTGACCTAAATGACTAATGATGATAAATACAATCCACCTGTGTGTAATCAAGTCTCCGTATAAATGCACCTGCACTGTGATAGTCACAGAGGTCCGTTAAAAGCGCAGAGAGCATCATGAAGAACAAGGAACACACCAGGCAGGTCCGAGATACTGTTGTGAAGAAGTTTAAAGCCGGATTTGGATACAAAAAGATTTCCCAAGCTTTAAACATCCCAAGGAGCACTGTGCAAGCGATAATATTGAAATGGAAGGAGTATCAGACCACTGCAAATCTACCAAGACCTGGCCGTCCCTCTAAACTTTCAGCTCATACAAGGAGAAGACTGATCAGAGATGCAGCCAAGAGGCCCATGATCACTCTGGATGAACTGCAGAGATCTACAGCTGAGGTGGAAGACTCTGTCCATAGGACAACAATCAGTCGTATATTGCACAAATCTGGCCTTTATGGAAGAGTGGCAAGAAGAAAGACATTTCTTAAAGATATCCATAAAAAGTGTTGTTTTAAAGTTTGCCACAAGCCACCTGGGAGACACACCAAACATGTGGAAGAAGGTGCTCTGGTCAGATGAAACCAAAATTGAACTTTTTGGCAACAATGCAAAACGTTATGTTTGGCGTAAAAGCAACACAGCTCATCACCCTGAACACACCATCCCCACTGTCAAACATGGTGGTGGCAGCATCATGGTTTGGGCCTGCTTTTCTTCAGCAGGCCTGAATCCAATCGAGATTCTGTGGAAAGAACTGAAAACTGCTGTTCACAAATGCTCTCCATCCAACCTCACTGAGCTCGAGCTGTTTTGCAAGGAGGAATGGGAAAAAATGTCAGTCTCTCGATGTGCAAAACTGATAGAGACATACCCCAAGCGACTTACAGCTGTAATTGCAGCAAGAGGTGGCGCTACAAAGTATTAACTTAAGGGGGCTGAATAATTTTGCACGCCCAATTTTTCAGTTTTTGATTTGTTAAAAAAGTTTGAAATATCCAATAAATGTCGTTCCACTTCATGATTGTGTCCCACTTGTTGTTGATTCTTCACAAAAAATACAGTTTTATATCTTTATGTTTGAAGCCTGAAATGTGGCAAAAGGTCGCAAAGTTCAAGGGGGCTGAATACTTTCGCAAGGCACTGTAAGTATGCTCTCTCTAATTTTCTCTGGTTCTCTCTCTCAGAGGACCTAAATCCTAGGACCATGCCTCAGGACTACCTGGCATGATGACTCCTTGTTGTCCCCAGTCCACCTGGCCGTGCTGCTGCTTCAGTTTTAACTGTTCTGCCTGCCAGAAGAGGACTGGCCACCCCACATAGCCTGGTTCCTCTCTAGGTTTCTTCCTAGGTTTTGGCCTTTCTAGGGAGTTTTTCCTAGCCACCGTGCTTCTACACCTGCATTGCTTGCTGTTTGGTGTTTTAGGCTGGGTTTCTGTACAGCACTTTGATATATCAGCTGATGTAAGAAGGGCTATATAGATACATTTGATTTGATTTGATTTAGTCACTTTAACCATATCTACATGTACATCCTACCTCAATCAGCCTGACTAACCTGTGTCTGTATGTAGCCTCGCTCCTTTTATAGCCTCGCTACTGTATATAGCCTGTCTTTTTTACTGTTGTTTTTATTTCTTTATCTACCTATTGTTCACCTAATACCTTTTTTGCACTATTGGTTAGAGCCTGTAAGTAAGCATTTCACTGTAAGGTCTACACTTATTGGCAAATAAACTTTGATTTGATTCCAAGCACCACCCTCCTTTTGAAGCTTCCAGTCTGTTTTTCGAACTCAATCCGCATGACAGAGTGATCTCCAGCCTTGTCCTCGTCAACACTCACACCTGTGTTAACGAGAGAATCACTGACACGATGTCAGCGGGTCCTTTTGTGGCAGGGCTTTTTATTGGTTATTTCACTTTTGTATATTATCTACTTCACTTGCTTTGGCAATGTTGACATATGTGTCTTATGCCAATAAAGCCACTTGAATTTAATTGAGAGAGTGAGAGACTCAGTACGCCACAGTGACATTTAGGAATATCAGATCTAAGGAATTTCTTCCCCTTAGTCCCTTCGTCCCCCCCCCACCCCACACACACACACACACAAACACACACATGCCTGGGCATCGATTTGGCTGGCTCTGAGCGCACAGGGGCGAGAGAGAGCACTCATGGAGAAGTTTGTACAATTGATCTCTGGAGGGGATGAGATTCAAGACCTGCTCTGTTCCATCCCTCTCTTTCTTTCTATTTCCTCCCTCTCGCTCTCTCCTTCCTCTCTCTCTCTCTCTCTTTCTCTCCTTTTCTCCCCACCTCCGGGCTAAATATGCGTTTTACTGCATTAGTGGAAGGCGAGGAGGGAGAAAGGAAAAGTGAAGGCATTGCTATTCTGTATGGCACCTCAACTGAGGAAACTGAACAGAAAATTAAAAAAACATTCATCCCAGGAGGAAGTGACTCGGTTGACTTGGCAATGGACTTAAGGAAGTAAGACAATGTGTGTCGACTTGTAGATTTGTGCAATACACTACCCTGGAGGGAATAGTTTGTTCTCTGATATGAGATCAGATACCCAGGGGGGAGTTACCCCCTCCTACTAAATAGTGACTCCCACTGGCAGTCTGAGGGCCTGTTCTGAGGGCCTGATCATAGCAAGCATAGAGAGAAGTGTTCTATGGCTATAATAGTGAGCTTCCTTTTCAACTGGTGATTATTATTCTATGACCTACAGCTAGCTAATATGTTCAAATACAAATGGCACCAATGTCCTTTCCCTCCAAATCTGATACCTAAAGGTTGCGAACCACTGGACGCTACGGGGTTGTATCAATAGCCTTATTTACCTTGTCCATTTGTGAATGGGGAGGAAGTCTGGTGAAGAATTAAGGGAGAACAGCAAGCTGCCAAAACATGCTCAGCCTGTCCGTTTGGAAAGGAGGAAAAGGAAAAAAAGAAAGAAGGGGAGAAAAAAAACATCAGGAGACGGCGAACGAGGCTCATTTCAATAAGGAGATCGATGGGGATGCAGGAAAAGGTGCTGTGTGTGTCGATGATAAGCTTTCATGGGCAAGGATAGGGAGGGGTGTATGGGGAGAGGGGAGGAGGGGGTGGGAGAGAAACGGATGAGGAACTTGCCCATGAAAGCTTATCATCGACAGGGATAGGGAGGATAGAGAGAGATCGAGAGAGAGAGAAGGATGATGGAGGTCACGTTACCTTAAAACTATTTAACCAAATACTAGTAGCTGGTTTGACTGGCCACTGGGTAAAGACATTTCTTTGAAAAGAACACTGTGTCCATGGTGATTGTTTTGATCTCTAGAGCATTTGAGACAAGTGAATGAAGTAAAGGTGAAGGAGTTGTAACAAGCACAACTCTTAGGTGACGAATAAAACCATTAGGACTAGATTGCAAACATTACAATACTGGTCAAGGTATTCACTCCTGTTTATAGGATGTCTGATATTGGACAGGCCATTTTTGGTACCGCGTTTCACAGATTCAAACCTTGTTTTGACAGCTATTAATAGCCAGTATATAGTTGGACTCATCTATGCAGGCTGTGGTCAGTATTTTTAGGCTGTTGGCCTTTCTGGCAGTCACTTCCCTCTCCCCAGCCCCATATGGGTGAATTGATAGTTGGCAACGGGCTTTCAGCAGTGGTCCATGTCATTGGGGCTTATGGTGGATGCACTCTGGACCGCATCATTCATTTTAACAGACTATCTGTCTGAAAAGAGACTGGCTGACTGTTGACCAATGAAAACCTACATTTCTAATGTTGGTTTCCTGTTCTTCTTTGTTGTACTTGATCACAATGCTTGGCTTAAGATATTATTCATAGCACCCTACCCAGTTTTCAGTTCTCTTTCATTTCCCTACATTCCAGTGTTGGTAAACTAGGAACTCTTCTGATGAAAGATGGCCATGGTTCCCTGCAGACGTCTCTGTATCGCCCATCCCATTCCTCCTGTCTCCTCTCCAAAGTGTTTGTATAATTTCAGGAGTTTTCAATGTAGTGCTCATGAGACAAAACGGGTCCCTGGAAGTTGTGAACAATTTTATACTATGTCATTCATTTGTCATGATACGTTATGTGCTGCTGCAAAATAAAAAATATTATATATCAAAATATGTATATATATACATATATATTTTGATATAATATTTTTTATATATTATATATATATATATATTGTTGCAATTCATAAGATATGTTACAAATTCCAATTAATCCAATATGTGCTTAAGATCCCGGACTGCATCTTTAAAGTAACTATAGTTCAGCTGTCTCGTTAGAGGTCAGGGGTCATCCACTGCCATCGACGTCCCAGTGACCTGGCGTTATGGACGCGGTATTGATAACTCTTCAATCCCTGTCGTGCTGGTATTAGCCACAATAGCCTTTGATGCTGGGCAGATCTGGTCCTGGCTTACTGTAGACAACACTGAAATGCCAAGGGGGTTAAGACCAAAAGATTCCTGTCACCTGTTTCAACGTGCGTTTTGTATGGTGTTATGGGGGTTTGAGGAAGCTGAGACAACGTGGTGCAAGAGGAATAGTAAGGACTTATTTACACCTCGCTCCCTGTTAGAAAATCCACAAACAGAAAAAAACAACAGACAGGCTATTTCTTGATAGCTGTCACTGCGTATTCCTCAGCGGCTCGCTGCCTGACATGTTAACACTGACAATAAGACAGATTAGTCGCCATTAAGGCGTTTGTTTGGGACCGGCGGTGGCAGCAGGGAGAGATTTGTTCAATGTTGCTCGCTGCTCGCTGTTGTGCGTAAAAGATAGCTCTGCGTCAGCCTCTGTGGGGGGCTATCATGGCACGTCATCTATGGGATCAGCTCTCAGCTGAACAAACGACTGGACACCTCTCCCTCTCCCTCCTCCATCTGTAAAGGACAGATTGTGTTTTTATCATCGTTCCTCATTATTGTCCCCCCTCCGTCTCTCCCGCTTCTCTTTCTCACCATGTTAAGAAAGATGTCTTTGAGGGATGTTGAAGACAAGTGTGGTTTAATAACAAGAGTACACGGTATGTAAGTTGATGTTATTTTGTCCTTGTTAACCCCTGCAGTTACTCTGTGACGTGACGTGTGAGGGTGTGTGTATACACGACTCATATTCTGTCTCACTCTCCTGTAGGCGCTTTGGGTGGACAGTGACCCCTACCTCTGGGGGGGATTCCAGGTTGGAGAAAAATAGGATAAGGAAACATGTATGATCATTGGCCCGTCATGTCCATGTGAAGTCTGTCAAGGAACTGCAGGTCGACTGCACACACCGCGTTTCTTGGTAGTCGTAAACAAATCTACTTTGAAACAAAAGTAGACACCTCACACACTTGGTTAGGGGCTTAAAAAAAAAGAAGACACCTGTACCATGTCAGATATAGAGTTGAAATGTATTCCGTTTTGAGTTTGCATCTCAATATTACACTTTATATGCATCACAGAAGACTTAAATAATACAAAACCATTCGACATAAGAACACCGGCTTTTCTGGGTTTACATTTTTTTTAATGTTTGTTAATTGTGAAATTATTAAAAAGATGAATAACATTCCACCCATGAGGTCACTTGGTCATTTGACTGCAGGAAAGGGCTACAGAGAGAACTATCTCCTTGGGTCTGTTTGGTGTGGGCCAGTCTGCTGGAGTTAAAACATGCATTGTATGTTTGTTGACAGTGCATGCATACTGTAGAAATGACAATGTTTGTTTTGACTTGGGGTTCGAGTGATTTGAGACTCTTGGCGGTGGCAGGGGTTATATAGTACCTGCCACACCCCACACCCTCTGCCTCCTCCTCCTCCTCCTCCTCCTCCAGGGTGCACTTGAGCAGGTCGTACAGGCACATCCATCTTCTTTTAATCCCCAATTACTCTGTCTCTCTGTTTCTGGCTCTCTGTGTAAATGGATGGGGTGAGAGAGGGAGAGAGGGAGGAAGGGAGAGGAGGAGGTTTTGGCTGATGGATCTTATTAGAAGTGTTGCATTGATAATCGGTAGACAGAGGGAGAGAGGCATGTGGCGAGAGAGGGTGAGTGAGAGAGATGTCTCTATTCACCCACAAGGTGCCCTTGAGAGAAAATAGAAAGAGAGAGAGGGAGGGAGCAAGCAAGAGAGAGACGCACAGAGAGAGCAGAAGCGAGTCAGAGAGAGGAAGAACGTTGAGCCTTCCCAAATGCAGCAGTGATGTCACTTCGGTTTATCTCCCCTGGTGCTTCTGACTGACCAGAGAGTTCCATCCCTCCTTCCATCTGGGAGAAGAGTGATTCTCCGTGTTTACCAAGGATAAACAATTTCTCCTCTTCTCCTCCTCTCTCCAACCCCTCACTGGAGGAGCAGAACTCTGTTCATAATTCATACCTCATACCCTTATCTTCCACTTGGCCTATTTGGTTACAATGACCTCACAAGGCATTTGTATTCTCCAATACTTTCTACAGCATCAGCTTTTCACTAATGCCTCTACAGAGGGGGAAGTAAGAGGGACTGTGTCTGCTGTGCTGACTGCTGTATATTAAAAAGAAAGATGTGTACTGTATTGTTTGTTTGTGTGTGTGTACACTACACCATAGACAATGACACCACACAGAGTACTTAAACAAAATACTGAACAAAAATTTTAACACATCATGCAAATTTGCAGTTCATATAAGGAAATCAGTCAATTTAAATAAATTCATTAGACCCAAGTCTATGAATTTCACATGACTGGGCAGGGACAGCCAATCAGAATTAGTTTTCCCCCACAAAAGGGCTTTTTTACAGAGAGAAATACTCCTCAGTTTCATAAGATGTCCGGGTGGCTGGCCTCAGACGATCCCAGAGGTGAAGAATTCGGATGTGGAAGTCCTGGGCTAGCGTGAATACACGTGGTCTGCGGTTGTGAGGCCGGTTGGACGTACTGACAAATTCTCGAAAACAACTTTTTGAGGCGGCTTATGGTAGAGAAATGAACATTCAAAATTCAAAAGGCACTCATACATCTGAGCTATTTTTTTGCAGCTGCATGGTAACAGTTGAATAAAATGAGAAAAAAGAAGAAACCCGCACACTGCTGTTTAATAAGTTTTACGTATCGGCCACACAGCCTTCGTCAAAGCTTATTAAAGAACAGTGATACTATCGAGCGGTGTGTGGGTTTCTTATTTTTTCTCCGCGAAATTAACATTCAATTCTCTGGCAACAGCACTAGTGGACATTCCTGCAGTCAGCTCCCTCAAAACTTGAGACATCTGTGGCATTGTGTTGTGTGACAAACTGCACATTTGAGAGTGGCCTTGAGAGTGGCCTTTTGATCATGCTGTTTAATCAGCTTCTTGATATGCCACACCTGTCAGGTGGATGAATTATATTGGCAAAGGAGAAATATTCGCTAACAGGGATGGAAACACATCTGTGCACAGAATGTGAAAGACATAAGCTTTTTGTGCAAATGGAAAAAATGTTAGGATATTTTATTTCAGCTCATGAAACATGGGGACCCCTTTAAATGTTGCGTTTATATTTCTGTTCAGAAGAAGGCCCTAGTTATCCCAGTCTCTGTGTGTTCTGTGAGCTCACACAGTGAAGATTACCCTCCAATGCATTTCCCTCTCCACCACCTGTCCAGAGCCTCTTTATGTCCTGGGTACCTCTGCAAACCCTGCCACCCCTCTGCCACCCCTCTGTCACTCGGGCCTAATCAGAGGTATGGAGCTGGAGGCTGGTGGTGGGCCCGCTGGTCCACCCTGTACGGAGCTGTCACTGCACAGGGTTATGGCTCATTAGGTGCAATGAGCATAGGGCCACATTGACAGGGCACTGGCTGAATATAGGCTGCAGGAAGAAGAGAGGGGAGAGGTTGTCTCTCT